>NC_142751.1:7317508-7332508 GCF_051943395.1 Hippocampus bargibanti | reverse complement strand
TCAAGTTCCACGAGGCTTTACTGAGTACTTTACACTTGTCAGGGCCTTCCTCAGGAATGCGGTACTTTATCCTGAGTCACATTGGTCTCAGATAAAGGTAGCATTCGATCACTTGCTTTATTTTTTTATTAACTGCAGATGTAAAGAAAACATTTGCAACCAACCTGAATGCAAACCCTTCACGAACTGGGGGCGGGGACCGTATGCTGTCGCAAAGATAGTAGAAAAACTAAGATAGTAGAAACAACAACAAAACATACACCAGAATTGTATTGTATTGTAACCTTGGCAACCACAAATACAGACTTGCCCCCTCCAAGCCCACCATGGCACTACATGACATTATACAACTTGGAATGCCTTTATTATGTTTGACTATGAAGGGTATTACACAATATGATTTGTATGGCGAGAGGTACAATGTATGTATGTATGTATGTATGTATGTATGTATGTATGTATGTATGTATGTATGTATGTATGTATGTCTATTTAATTTTATTTATTTATTATAGACAGGAGTTCTTATTTTTATTCTACTTCTTATTTTTAACTTTGGTGATTTTCCCCAATGTAGTATCCTCAATGCAGTATAGGCGTTCGTTATTATATGTCATTGCAATGTCCAAATTTTTGATTTCGCTCTTAGACGAAAACAAGACAGTAAACTACAGCAAAAGGCGAGTACAAGGTTTTGGAAACGTCATTTTGTCCGTGAGGTTCCTTCCCAGTGAAAGGCATTTTAACTGACTTGGTGAGTGACACATGGTGAGTCACACTCAGGCGGTCCCGTCACACATAACGCAGTTTAAAAGAAATATAAAAAATAAAATGACGCCTGTGGCGTTACATGAGTGCAAAGTACTTTCCGCACTTTTGTTTTGTTATGGAACAATGACACAATCATTTTTTAAATGACAGAGGAAGTTCACCATTCTAAAAAAAAAAGACAACTATCTTTGAAATTTTAGCCGTGCAGCCTATTACACATTTCACAATTCAGTATCGTTTGAGGGGGAGCAAGCCTAAAAGAAGCGTGATTATGGGATGTTGTCTGACAGGGATGTGACCGTGATAGAAGTTCTAGTGACTTGAGCCGGCCATCAAAGGAGTGACGGGGAAGCCGCACGCCATCTGGAAGCAATAACATTGCTTCTAACCCGCCATTAGCACAACGGCCAGGCCCTGGGTGGCAGCCAGCGCCAATTTTTGCAAGACTCCGCTTCACCTCCCGTAGCTCGTCGGCCGTTGCAATATTGAGTTGCGTCTGTACAAATGAAATGTAGCTTCGCAAGTCTACGTGTGGTGAACCTGCATGAGGCCCGTAGACACTTTGGACATGCAGATTTGGGCTTATGTTGATTTATACAGCGCTTTAACAACAGCTTCAGTTGTAACAAAGCGCTTAACATGGACAACTCATATACAGGAAATAAAGCATTTTGAGACAAAATAATTGAACGTGACCCAGTTGAAAAGGAAAAAAAAAATGCCAAGGAAGTGCCATAGCATTGAGTGCAATCATCATGCAGTCTTTTCTCTTTTTTTAGTTTTAAAGAAAAGCCACACGTCTAGATTTTTAATCGGCAAGGCCGAGTGATTTACGACTGGGATGAACTGTGTGGGCACTCATTGGGGCCGCCGCGTTAAAAATACACAGCGTTTATCTTCGCGACAATGGAGGCAGGCTTTCTCGCACATCATTTATAATCGAGAGATATCTGATAACGACGCGGACAAAAGGGAGCTCATGCGTCCCGATTTGAATCCTTATCGAAGCTGTTCACCGAGAAAATAATTCTGTTTTATCTTTTACAGGAGCACAACACACACAAACATATATATATATATATATATATATATATATATATACATACACACACACTGGCAAACTGACAATGACACTTTCATTCATCGTATTTCGTCTAGAAACTCGCCGACCGCTTCCTGTTTAGCAGCTAATTGCTAATCACTTAATTACTCATTCTGCATTTACTATTGCAGGAGGTCAGCCACTGCGACCCCGGAGGGTACTTTAGTTAAAAAAAAAAAACGGAGGGAGTTGGGTACAGGGGCCAGTACTAAAATGACACACGTGGTTGATTAATGTGCCCTTTAGTCTGAAGAAAGGCAAGATCGCGGCATGACATGCCACATGTCAAACTCATCCACAAGTACAGTGTACAGTAACAGTGGTGCACATGAAAATAAATATAACATGCAAGCACAGCTACAAAATCTGATGTTCAAGACCCAAAGTTAAAATGTGGTCGTCACGGCAAGCCTGTGATGAAAAGATTTACATCATGTGCAAAACAAACACGACTGAGGTTCCAGCGACTCGACTGATATATGATTGGAAAGAGAATTCCAGTCTTTTAGCCTCGAAACGCTAAAATTGTTTTTTATGTCAAGCGCCAGTATTCCCAACCACGTTGTTTCAAACAAATCCTCACGTAAAGCAAATGATTTTCTCAGAGAATTTTCCACAGTGAAGCGAGCTGCCAGAATGTAATGTTTTTCAAGACAAAAATCTGAATGAGCGCTTACGGGAAAACTAGGTAAATTTAGTTACCATATAATAAACATAATGACGAGTAGAATAGAATTACTTGGTTTCCTTTCCTTTCTTGTTGGCTCTATTTGGATTCAAGTCCTTTGTTTCTGTAAAGCATTTGGACCACTGAAAAATGCTCTGGATCGGTTTCATAATTTCCACAAGGAAAAATATTCAATGTATGACTTATCAGCCTGATAAAAACCACAATTTTACCCTAAACCATAATGTTCAGACACAATGGTAAAATGCTTATGACGCCCACTTTGTATTCCCAAATAGATTCTCATAAAGAGAGCCGCCTCTCACAATGCAAAAGCTCACAAAATTCAACTTTCAAGGCATCGACACGCTAACTATCATGTGTGGATTGCAATGACACATCAGTTTAACGCTCTGGTTGCCGCTGAAGCACACGTTTTATTTTTATACAAGATCTTGGCTTGAAATCATTTCAACCTTTTTTTTTTCCAGCACATTTTGTCTCTTCCTCTGACTCTCATTCCACATCCCTGATTCCCTGGCAATACTGCTGACTGGCCTCTCCTGGGAGAGTGCCTGCTTTGATTTGGAGCTCAGGTCCGAGCTCAGAAACCAAATCTAAAATAAACACGCACTTGGCCACCACCTCTGCAAATGCACACATGCGTACGCCACACACACCTGGAATCAAAGCACTGATTACCCTTGCCTGTCTGCAATTTGGAATCAGAGTTTGATGTTGTGTATTTGTGGAAAAAAGGGGGACATTTGAACTTTACATTTCTTATATATCACATTTTCCAGTGTATAAGGTGCACCGGAGTATAATTATAAAAATATATTTTTTCAATGAATGAAAAAAGTTTTCCAAATATAATATATAAACATATAAAAGTTATCCAAATATAAGGCACACAACATTATAAGGCGCTACAGTCAAGGCTGAGGTTACGCACAACTTATTCTGCGGGGGAAATTGAGTCGGTAGCTGCTGACAGTAGTTGTGAGACCTGTTGTGGCTCAATATTATATCACAAATAAGGCACACCTGCATATAAGGCGCAGGGTCATCTTTTTAAGAAAACCAATGCTTTTGGGTGTGCCTTATACACCGGAAAATACAGTATGTTACATTTTACGGACAGGTATTGTAATTTCAGGTGTATAAGCTAGGTGCCGGACTATAAGGCGCACTCCCAATAAATGGTGTATTTTCAAACATTTTCCATATGTAAGGCACACCAGAGTATAAGGCACACCTTCAATGATTGACATGTTTAAAAAAGGTTTCCACATATAAAGCACACCACATTATAAGGTGCAAGAGTAAAGGCTGGGGTTACGTTATGTGTCCATTAGACGGTGCTGCGAAAAAGGGAAAACACGGTCTGTAGCTTCGTTGAACAAATTATCCCAAGCTAAAAAAATACAACTTAAAAAAAGATAAGAATCCAAAGCATCATGTGTTACCCACTGTGGTGTTAACCGCTTTGACTGCAGACTGGAAGAAAACTTAATACATTCAGGCTACATTTTTCAGCCGCCATGTAATGACAAACAAATGTGCTTCACTATCTATCCATTGACTGTAGTATACATGATGTCATTCCTTGAATGGGGCGAGTGGATAAATAACCTGTAACGTAGGGGGGAAACATTTCAAGGCAAAGAGAATGTTCTTCAAGTCAGTATCCTCAATAAGAACCCAACAGAGTGAAGACAAAAACGAAAGCAGAAAGACTCATAAAAAAAAATCTCCAGGAAGGAACACTAATCAATCACTTGTGTTCATGTAAATGGAACCCTGTGTCATCAAATGTGTGGCCTTCCGAAATACTATAATATATTTTGTTAAATACTAAATGTGATGTATTTTTTGTCTTTCTGAAACCACTTAAATGAAAGCAAATAGTCAATCACATGGTGTTTGTTTGAGTTCAAATCCATCGCGCTAGCGTTCAAAGGCGCGCCTGGGCCTCGTTCTCTGCGATCATTATCGGGTTGCCACAACAACAAATCAAAGACTTGAGCACTGTACTGTATGTGCACATTAATTTGTTCTGGTTTGGATTTAGCCCCTTATATGTTACCCAGCCCCCTTCCCTTACCTCCTCCTTTCTCCCTGCACATGTGTGTAGTGAGGGTCTGCATAAAGGTTTCTTTATTCAGCCCTGACAGCGAGAGGAAATCAGCTTTAGAAGCAAAAACAGAGGGAGCGAGAGTGCGATGGAGACCACAGGGCCGCACATCTGGAGTTATTACAAGGCCTCGTCCACCTCCTCCTCCTCCTCCCACACACAGCAACTAAACACAGACATTCCACACTGGGCCTCCACTCACATCCATGTCTCTTCCCTCCATCCCTTCAGTGGGCAAATCATCGATCACGCATGGATTAAGCGCTCTGGATGGAGGGACGTAACGGGATGACAAAGAAACTTTACAATGTATTAATAATAATACATTTCATTTATAAGCGCCTTTCAAAACTCTCAAGGTCACTTTACAGTCACAGGATAAGTTTTTCTGTGGTTGAGCAGCGGCAGCCACATGCGCCAGCGTTCATTCAACCCGGAATAACTCAAATAGATAGAAAACTATCTAACTATCTACTAGATCGCTAGATAACTAATATATATATATACACATAGCTAGATCACTAAATAGTTAATAGACAGCAAGATAGAATGAATGGCTCTGGCTTCCTGTTCACCTTTGAACTTCCACTTTCTCCCTGGAAGCCGGCGAGGCCCGGGAGGGAGGTGATGGTGGCAGAAAAGGGGAAGATTGGGGGGTGGGGGGTGAAGGCAAGTCTGAGGGAAGGCGCAGAGGAAGCAGAATGGGACAGAGAATGGTGGTGTGGTGAGGTGTGGGGGGGGGGGGGGTGTAGAATGAAAGAGGAGCTCCTCCTCTTTCTCGCTCCCTATCTCCTCTTTCACTCCCGCTCGCCCATTTTTCCTCCTTCTGTCTCCTGGAGGGGAAACTTGGTGGTCAGTCTGTTGCCACGTCAAGCCTCCAGCAAGGTGGACGCAGTGGAGTGCCATTTTTTTTGTTCTAACTTTAGGAAGACACACCATGGGGAAAGTTTTCTATTCCAGGTTTGATTATTTACTACCAGTCAATGTGGAAGATGAGCACCACTCCACCCCTTGAATAACTAAATCAAGAAGTTACAAAGAAGAGATGCTCCAACTCCAGGTAAGTGAATTTACCATGGAGAAGAGGCGGCTTTTGGGATGAGAGCACTATACATTTGCCGAGTCGTTGATTTCTTGGTTGCAAACTTTTTTTTGAATGTGAGAGAAAACGAGGAGCTTCCAACGTGTTACCTCTCGACAGATGTCTGAAATGTGCCGCACAGCGGGATGCTGGGGAGGAAACCTCTCAGAATCTGCCAATCAGTGGCTGTCACCTACATCTCACCTCTCCACCTCCTACTCTCACCCTCATTGGCTTGGGTGAGTAAACACATGTGCTCCGTTTTTTTTTTTCTCCAGGAAAATCATCCAAACAAATAAACGCAGCATCCATCAAGCCTGGCCCGCCCGCCCAGTGTTCAGACTACCTGTTCAGGAAGTACTGGTTGTACAGTAGTCTGCACATTGGTTAGGCTGGCCCGGGGAAGCAAGCGAATAGAACCAGGACTTCAGAAGCAGCCCTCAGTCCAACATGGGATGCGGACGAGACCTTTAAAGTGATACTGAATGGATCACAAAATCCACAAAGAAAATGACCCAGTGATGGTGCTGCTGATGTTATCTGGTCGTGATGTTTCCAAATCAAATACATGTTCAATTTGTAAAATAAATAAATACATAAAAAATATTTATATAAGGGAAATAAAGATGCTTCAAATTTGTAACTGTTTTTTGTTCTTTTTTCTTTCTTTTTTTTTTTTTTTTTGGAAGCTCATCGCACATGTTCTCAATCTTTCGTGACTCATGAGCCATTTATGATATACTTTGAAACACCAAAACCTTTTAGACTTTTTTTACGTCAGAATTATCTTCCAAATGACGAAATATGTTTGTCACACAACTGTGACTTTTAAAAAGTTTGAATATAGTGTTGACAAAAAGAGTTATCTCAACTATTTGACAGTGTTTTTTTTCTTTTTTTCTTCTTAAAATAATCATCATTAAAAAAGTACCCACGATATTTTGTTGCGACTTTTATTTTAGCGACCTTCAAAACTGCTCAAATACAAAGTGACTCTTTTTTATGACTATGAAGACTATGAAGAAAATGTTGCAAAATAACATGTTTGAAAAATTATTGCAATATGTATTTGCAAAAAACTGTTTTGGTTAGTTGTAAATATTTAAAACATACAAATGACTACCTTTCTAAAATGATTTTATTTATATATTTGTAAGTTTTCATGACTTTCTATCCTCACTACATTCCCTAGATTGTAAGAAATATTACATTCATGATTTCTTTTGTATTATTGTTATTATAATCTCATTGTTACGATATAAAAACGTTCAATGGGAGTAGCATAAATTATTAATATTATATATATGTATATATATTTTTTGGGTTGAACAGAATGTACCAGATTGATTCGGGGTAAGGCAAGTTGCATGTTGACAAAAAATGTTTCCAAAAGGGTTAAAAAAAGAAAAGGAAAAGGCTCACCCATGCAGTATATGAATAGACAAACCCAAATCAAGCAACATATGTAATTATGTCTCCACCTCAAATGACCACGTTATGTGCAGAGAGCACGCAAAAATGTCACAACATCCACTCTGTCATTGCCTTGTTGACTTTTAGTTTTATTTTTACTTTGAATAGAACGCCTCCCTGCGAAAAAGACCTCCAATTTTAGCGGTCGTTCGCATTCAGGTGACATCACATTTATCTCGATGTTAGCCTCTTGCTTGGGTTTGTCTCGCCGTGTATACCTCAAATGATTTTGGGGTACCAGTTGGCCTTTTCACACCGCTTTGAATTCCCTCTGCTAAGACACAAAAGCAGTGCAAACGCGGCGTCCTGCCTCGGAGCGGCATCCAAAACCACAAACCAGCAGGCCTGTTTCCATTTAAAGCTCTGGCGCACGTAGGCATACACACACTTCAGAAAGAAGGCATGTGAGTGTGATGTAAGCCCACCCTCTTTCCCCTTAAGATGTTTACTGCTGGGATCACTTGGTAGGTCTGGCGTATTGCCGACTTTACAGCTGTGTCAGGAAAGCCCAGACACACACACAGCCACGCACACATACAAATTCAAACACACAAAATTCCATCGCAGAGTGGTCCTAGGGGGGTTTCTATGAGGAAGGGGGGAAATGGTGTCTTGAATTTACTCCATTCCATTTTGTCAAAGGGTTACATGAAATAAAATTCTTTGGATCCAGGCACATTTTCAAGTAGATGATACATAAAAATAAAATAAAAAAATAAAATAAAATAAAATAAAATAAAATAAAATAAAATAAAATAAATGCACATTATTGTATTGAATGAGGAAGGGATTAGAGCCACTGAAGAAAAAAATAATATTGGCAAGATTCTTAATTTAATCTCTGAATTCAAACTTTAGAGTCAGAATTCTGAGATTAAAGTTAGAAGGCTGAGAATGAAGTTATAATTCTGAAAATAAAGTGTGAATTTTCACTTTAATTTTGAGATTAAAGTGAGAATCTTGCCAATCGTATTTTTTTTCTTCAGTGGCCCTAATTAGCTTCTATATTGTATTATTTATTATTATGTATTATTGTGTTTATTATTGTGCACAGCCACTTAATAACTGAGGAAATTGAACACACATTTTTTTTCTTTCAGTATGGAACGTCCATGCGCAATGAAAAATTGGATTGTCATGGGACGGGCCAGATGAGGATAGAAAAAAAAAAGAATGTCGTTGAATTTTACAACAACAAAAAAGTTCACAAATTATATCTTTACACATTGCTTTTTTTTGTAACTCAATAAATATATATTGTAAAATCCCACGGCTGTAGCTAACATACATTTTCTTTTCAGAGGATAGGGTGGTGTCAAAGTAAAATTAGCATTGGGCCTCTCAAGTTTTTGGGGGGAAATAAAGTTGCTACTTTCATATCTTTCCCCCCGATGAATGAATAATCATATTTTTAAACGATACACTTATGGTCGTGTGTGAAATCAAATTTAGAATTAAAAATGACATAAATATGATCATTGTCTAGAGAAACAGAGAAAATAATCACTCCGCCCTCAGCTGTCACCATGTTATTGCAGAGAAGTTTGTTTGTCTCTGTGATCTTTGGAGCAAAGCTTTTGGCGGCTTTGTGCATGGTCACCTGGGGCAACACGTCCGTGGTAAAGGATTGTGAAAATTATCTCCATATGAAGATGATTTTGTGCACAAAATCATTCACATCTGGCAAACTGCTGATGATTTGTTTGTGTAGTCTAAGCAAAAAAAAAAAAAAAAAAAAAAAAAATCATCTCATACATTATTGTGTATCCACATTAGGATAATGGAGTTTAAAGTATTTTTCCATCCGTGCGTGACAGCGTGAACCAATGTATTAATGCAAACAATTGAATACCATAATGAATCAGGCTGGAGGACAAGAATCCCACAGTCATGTGTCTCTTTAATGCTCATTACTCTTTGGTTTCCAGCTATCTTTTCTTTTCTTCTGCTTTTCAACACATTGCTCCCTACATCAAGATGTCTGATTCAAACACTTGGTATGTCCTGTGGTAATATGGACCAGGAGGTTTTGATTCACACACACACACACACACATGCACACACACACACACACACGCATGCGCACACACACACAAACACACACACACACACACGCACACACACACACACACACACACACACACACACACACACACACACACACACACACACACACACACACACACACACACACACACACACACACACACACACACACACACACACACACACACACACACACACACACACACACACACACACACACACACACAGGAACACACAAGCCAACGAGCAGTGCCAGGATGCTTTAGTTAGAGTGCGTGCGCTGCCATGCCAGACGACAGCAAGGGTTTTCCCCATGACAAGAGGCCAACCAATAAAAGTTCTTGATTTTCCTTTTTCCAAAGAACTATAAAGGTTTGTCTTGTGTGTGTTGTGTGAGTGTGCTGTGTGCATGTGCATGTGTGTGTGTCTGTGTGTGTGTCTATGTGCGTGTTTGTGTGCGTGTTTATGCGGCTTGCAACAAAAGAGGTGCTATGACATTTCTACAAGGCAGTCATCGAATCAGTCCTGTGTTCTTCCATCACGATTCGGTTCGCGGCCACCACAAAAATGGACAAAATCTGACTTCAATGGCACCGCTTACCCACTGTGGAGAACTTGCACACTACAAGAATCAAGACAGGGGCACCGAAAATCCTACTTGACCATCCGCACCCTGTCCACCACCTTTTCAGCAACTCCCCTCAGGCAGGTGCTATCAATCCATGCGCACTAAGTCCAGCAGACATTTGGCTATCGGGAAGAAGCTTATTCGTGTCCTTTTCTTTATGATGATACGAATGCAGTGTGTTCTACCAGAGACATATTCCTTGTATGTTGATAATAATAATAATAATAATACATTTAATTTATAAGCGCCTTTCAAAACTCTCAAGGACACTTTACAGTCACAGGATATTTTTTCTGCGGGTGAACAGCAGCAGCCACACGCGCCAGCATTCACTCAACATGAAAGTTCTACATACTTGGCCAACAAAGATGATTCTGATTCTGAAGATGTAATACCCGACCCCATTTATGATGATGCATTCACGTGGCAACTTTTACATAATACGTGTGAGCCTAAATGTTAGGGGTTTTTCTGGCGAATGCCACTCAGGAAACGGAGTGAAAAACCTCAAGTTGAGCAAACTTCAATATAGGCCCTGAGGGCATTTGAGGAGACCTAGCTAATCTTAATAAATAAATAAGCAATTAAAGTGATGAGTATGGCCTCTCGCTCCCATGAAATTTGGGAGGTGTTTTAAATAAAGGACTTGAAGACAAGACATTGGTGCTTTTTGTCTATCCATTTTCTAATCTGCTTCTCCTAATGAGGGTCACAGGCATGCCAGGGCCCATCCATGATGTGCTCGGGCACTCGGGAGGGCACTACCCTGAACTGGTTGCTGGCCATTGCAGGGCACAGGGCACACAGAGACAAATGTCTACTCAATAAAAAACTGGGAAGCAATGGTGTGCTTCAAATGGGAAAGCAACGGGACAGAATCTCTTTTGAAGGTCCATATAAATGAACAAAATCAGCCGAAAATAGCCACCCGGAAAAAAAAAATGGCAGACTTGCCGCTTCTGTTCAAGCATGCATTTCATTTGGGAGTCTTTACAAAAAACAAAGGGTCATGAAGGGCAAATATGATCCGATTCTGGTTTACAGTGTCCTTCCTTTGGACTAGTCTGTGAGCAATCGCGCCGCACATAAACCCGAGTCCTCATTTGAATACATTCCCATAATAAAGAGGAGGCAACTGTGCAACGTATATGAGGCAGACTCAAGGAAAAATAACCATTTTGTGTGCATCAACCTTTAGCCACTACCTCCTCGTACCTTTCACGTGTTCCAAGTTACGTGGATGGTGCCCAGCTAACAAAAGACAGAAACTTTCACCCTCACGTCCTGCTCCACGAGCCTGCTCACGGCATGCACCCTCTTTGAAATGAAGTATGTTTATTACAAGCAGATTACGTGTGTGTGTGTGTGTGTGTGTGTGTGTGTGTGTGTGTGTGTGTGTGTGTGTGTGTGTGTGTGTGTGTGTGTGTGTGTGTGTGTGTGTGTGTGTGTGTGTGTGTGTGTGTGTGTGTGTGTGTGTGTGTGTGTGTGTGTGTGTGTGTGTGTGTGTGTGCGTGTGTGTGTGTGTGTGTGTTTGTGTGCGTGTGTGTGCGTGTGTGTGTAATTAGGAGCCGCACAGCGCGAGAGGAGCTGGATTTTAGGGGTGGGCTGGGGGGGCCCTCTGGTATGCACATGTGGGTGCCAGCTTTTGGTGTCTGATATGTGGGGGGTCTCAATTCTTTGGAAACATTTATCTCGTGTGTCTTTCTTTCTCTCTCTATCTGTATCATACAACCACACACACACGTATAAGGATTTGAGCGATTACAACCTGGAGAAAGTAAGATTGCATGGCTAGCACCTAAAATTTTCAAAGCATCACGGGACCGTATTATGACCAGTCCGCCCAGTAACCAAATGCATTGTTGGCTCAAAATTATTCAAAACCACGAAACTTGATTCTAAAACAAAACAAAAAAATGCACTGAGTGAACCCTTGGAGCACCAAGTGGAAAAAAATATGGCTTCTGGAAGAAATTAATGCAACAGAAATGTTCCCCTTAGCTCAAGTTTAGGTGAAAACTACCACACATTTGTTTCATTTCCCTCATGGGATGAATAAAGTATCTACCTACCTACCTACTGACAATCTAATCAATCTTTAACTAATGCAGACAAGTGTTGAGTGAGGCAGTAGTTCGGAAAACATTAATTGTAAAATCATTGTTTTGTTTTGCAATCATTTGCAATAAAATGTTGTGAACAGTGTCATGTAAATGACAAATATGCTATTGATGCATTGTACATACTTCAAGCTAGACTGGTTTACACATGCAGGGTAGCACAGGAAGTATTTGTTATTGCTAGTCTCAAACGCAGCACGAACGTTGCTTTGCAAAAAAAAAAAAAAAAAAAAAAAAAAAACAATAAAATAACAGCTGCTGGATTCTTTTTTCAATGAAACAAATGTGCCTTAGCACAGAAGAAAAAATACAGTCAAAACTCCGTTTTCAAATGTCTTGTTTATCGACTAATTCAGGTTTTGACCAAGAATTTCAGCTTTTTTTATGCCTTGGTTTACAATCGAAAATCGGTTCTCGACCGTGCATACTTAAATGCACCACTCGACTCCCCTCCACTTAATTATACGTCACTTCCTTGTGTCTCATTGTAACTGTAGCATAATCCTCGTGTAGCGTTCCATTGTGAGCAGGTGTGTTGGTATTTCTCAATCACGATAAAAAAAGCAGACATTGATTACATTGATTATAATGGTAAATTTTTTGGTTTTCGACCAAATCGTTTTGCGAACAGGCTTATGTTTATGTGTATGGTTGAAAACCGAGGTTAGACTGTAAACACATAACTAACAAAATTAACAAACATACATATATATATAATAAGTAATAAAAAATAAATAAAAAATAAATAAATAAATAAATACATAAATACATAAATAAATAAATAAATAAATAAATAAATAAATAAATAAATAAATAAATAATCAGTGCTGTATCGTGGTCCCCATTTTTAATAACATAAAATGAGGGTTGGATATTGAAATAAGATTCCTTTGAAAATATAACGGCCTCTAAGTGTTTGAGAAATTGAAGTATGTCACCTCGTCATCCTTGTACCAGGAGAGCGACTCAGCGGTGAGGACAAACCAGTACTCCTTGGCTCCGCCCTTCATGATCCCAATGTTGTTGATCGTCAACCATCCCTTTCGGATCACCTGGACAACGGACAGACGGGACATGCAACAATATTATTGATGACATGCTAGAGGTGGTGTCACACGAACACATACTAGAGGCAAAATCAGATACACCAGCGGGACCAAAAATGTGTCCATGATCAAGAAAATAATGGCCAGAAATCTCTTGACATCACAAAAGTAAGAAATATTGTATTACCTTTGTAAATGTGCCTTTTTTAACGGATCTCATCTGTACCTAATACATTGGCTGACAAGGGTATCTAAACAGTACTCTCACTACATCTGTGGGACAACAAATGGTATTGGGTTCTATACACACAGAACGTGATGTGCGATTTCATTTACCTTGAACCGATCGTTAACTCCTCTCTCCGGCTGGATGAAAATGCGGAGAGAATGTTACAACTCAAAGCCAATGAAGGCTCAATGTGAAAGAGGCCAAGTCACATTTATCATTGTGCATTGCTGGTCAAAAGGCTGCATGTCATATAGCGGGCGACTGTGGGACAGTAAGCATTAGCGGGTGATGCTTGTCCAAATGCCCTTTTCAGACCATGCATTCAGATGCAGGAGTATGTTTCGTTCTTTTTTTTGTGTGGAAAATGATAAACAAATAAACAAACAAACTAATAAGCAAACACAAATATAAACATACAAATAAACAAATAAATAAAATAAATAAATACATTCATACATGTGTAAATGCATGTGTAAATAAATAACCACCCAACTAAATAAATAAAGGGATGAATGGATAGATGAATGAATAAACAAACAAACAAATAAATAAATAAACAATCAAACAAACAAACAACTAAATAAATGGATGAAGGAATGAATAAACAAATAAATAAATAAATAAATTATAAATGAATAAATAAAAAATAGACAATTAAATGAATAAAGAAAGAAATACTAATCAATTAGTACAAGTAATTATATAGTATATGTATCATTCACAGATTACTTCCCTGTGTATGTGTTTATTTATGTATTTATTTATTTATTTATCCATCCATCCATTTTTCAGACCACTTCATCCTCATTAGAGTCGCGGGGTTGCTCGACCCTATCCGAGCCATCTTCGGACACTAAGCGGGGGACACCGTGAATTGGTTGCCAACCAATCGCAGCAACCATCTGCACTCATATTTACACCTAGGGACAATTTGGAGTGTTCAATCAGCCTGCAATGCATGTTTTTGGAATGTGGTAGTAAACCGGAGGACCTGGAGAAAGCCCACACGTGTCCCCGGGGAGAACACGCAAACTCCACATAGGGAGGCCGGACTGGCAGGCAGGTCTTGGACTCACAACCTCAGCACTGTGAAGTGGGTGTGCTAACCACTTAATACTAGGTCGCTTTATTTATTTATTTATTTATTTATTTATGCTTTTCTGATTTTCCATTTTGTTGGTGGTGTTTGAACACATCTCACAGACCGTCCAAAATGAAAGTGGAAGTATGTAAGGTGGTTTGTGTGGACTGGAATAATCTTCCAAATGGTTTGTAAAATGAAGAATGGTTTGTTTTTACATTTAGCCACCAGCTTGTATGATCAAATGCTAAAGTTCAACATGTTGCCTGGAGGGCTTAAAATGATTCCACAATGGCGCCAACGTGACGCCGAAATGTAGGATTTTGGTTGCCAATTTTTTTCTGTGGGGGAAAACAAAACATTTTGAAAGCCATACAAATCGAAAGGCCAGAAATGCTTCGGAATGGCTTTAAATGTTCCACCGTGGCTTTTGAAAATCACATATTTCAAACTGCTAAACACTTTGAAAAGTTTATTTACACAAGGCCACTTTTAATGAGGCCAAAAGACAAATGATTTCCATGTAGTAAACACTCATAGGGGAGGGGGGGTGACGGGTGGTGGTGGGGAGGAGGGTCTGTTAGGAAGTCATGCTAAGATGTAGAACAGAAGCAGGCGG
>NC_142751.1:6812508-6870008 GCF_051943395.1 Hippocampus bargibanti | reverse complement strand
TTCTTCACCTCTTTTCCACACTCTCCATTGCTCTGGACAGTTGACCCCAAGTACTTAAAATCCTCCACCTTCTTTATCTCTTCTCCCTGTAGCATCACTCTTGCACTTGGATCCCTCTCATTCACACACATATATTCCGTCTTGCTGCGACTGATCTTCATTCCTCTCCTTTCCAGGGCATATCTCTAGTTTCTCCGCCACCTGTTCCCTGTTCTCGCTACAGATCACAATGTCATCTGCAAACATCATGGTCCAAGGAGATTCTTGTCTAACATCGTCTGTCAGCCCGTCCATCACCATAGCAAACAAGAAGGGGCTCAGAGCTGACCCCTGGTGGAGTCCCACCTCCACCTTGGATTCCTCAGTCATACCGACAGCGCACCTCACAACTGTCTTACAGTCATGATACATGTCTTGCACCGCTCTGACATACTTTTCCGTCACTCCAGACTTCCTCATGCAATGCCACAGCTCTTCCCTGGGCACCCTGTCATACACTTTCTCCAGATCTACAAAGACACAATGCAATTCCTTCTGACCTTCTCTGTACTTCTCTATCAGCATTCTTAAAGCAAACACTGCATCTGTCGTGCTCTTTTTTGGCATGAAGCCATACTGCTGCTCACAAATGTTCACTTCTGCTCTTAGTCTTGCTTCAACTACTCTTTCCCAGAGTTTCATTGTATGGCTCATCAACTTTATTCCTCTGTAGGTAGTACAACTCTGCACATCTCCTTTGTTCTTAAAAATGGGCACGAGTACACTTTGTCTCCATTCTTCAGGCATTTGGTCACCATGTAAGATCTTGTTGAATAACCCAGTCAGGAACACCACCGCCACCTCTCCAAGACACTTCCATACCTCGATTGGTAAATCATCAGGCCCGAGTGCCTTTCCCCCCTTCATCGTCTTCAGCGCCCTCCTCACTTCATCCTTGCTAATGCCTGCTACGTCTTGGTCCACAACAGTCACGTCTTCTACTCTTTGTTCCTTCTCATTTTCCTCATTCATCAATTCTTCAAAGTACTCTTTCCATCTTGCCATCACACTACTGGTACCTGTTAATACATTGCCATCTCCATCCTTAATCCCCCGAACCTGCTGCACGTCCTTACCGTCTTTGTCTCGCTGTCTCGCCAGCCTGTAAAGATCAGTCTCACAAGATGGAATCTTGTGATTGGCGGAAATTCTTCCAAGGGTACGGCATGTATTTTAGTGGAGGTGGGTTTGATGCGAGCAAGGCGGAGGATCACTAAAAAGGAGGGCTGCGCCACAGTGGCAGCAGTCACATTTGAATGGAGGCCACTAAAAGCGGCTCATTTGAATCCATTTCAATCGTGTAAGCACAAAATTGTCATGTGCGCCAAAATGGCCACTTGGGGATGATGCCCCACTCATAACTGTGCCTGCTTTTCAGATATTTCTAAATCAAATACACTACACAGTGTTGGGACAGTTAGTCATGGTCAGAGCAAGCGTCAAGTTTAGATCTTTGAGACAACACACCTTCTGTGCCGGCTTGCTCCGCTTAGCAAAGTCTAGCCTGCCAAACATGCACAGTGAACCTTGCGCTGATACAAAAGTCACAAATAGCTGGCATTTGGTGCACATTGCAGATGTAGATTCGCTACAGATCGAGCCCTATATATGCAATGTTATTTTTTTGCTGAATTTGTGACTTGTTGGATTGGATTGGATTGGATTGGATTTGCCTTTATTAGTCTCGCAGTGGAGAAATTTACATTTCACAGCAGCAAAATTATGAAAGAAATGAAAGTAGAAAAGCAAAACACAGGAGCTGCTGGAAAGGCAGCCACTCTTGCGGCGCCGTCTTGAAGTCAAAAGAACAAAAAAAAAACTAAATAACAAATAACATGACAACACAAAGACACCAAGAGACATTCTTAAGCACTTTCTGTACCCTCTTTGTTACATAAAGCAGTTGCAGATGAAAGAGGAGAGGATCAAAGCGTCTCTTCACTAGTGGATCAGGGACATCATGGTGGAATGTGCACGTCGACTACAAGCTAAATGTTGAAAGCAAACACGCAGCTGTAGCATCCATTGACGAAAAGAGATTGTCTCACATCTCCTGTCCACCATAAATCAGCTTCAATTCCATCCCGCGACAGTTCCATATACGCATTGGCGCTCTGCGCTGACGCTCCTTCCTTCTTATCGCGGGCTCCTCAAGCCATTTATCCATCCAGCCGCAGACTGTCCAACAGCACCGACCTTCCACTGAACAAAGCGGGGCTGTGAAGATGCTGCCCATTACAGGCGCAAAAAAGCACATTGGCCTCAGAGCTGTCCAGCGATGACAGCCGAATGTCACCGACATTCCTCCCATTCAAAAACAGTACTGGCATATTCATGCTGCCGAAAAGGCGCAACCGCTCAGCACAGTCTCCTCCTTGATGAATGTCGTGGTCAAAAATGCTGAAAAACAATCTGTATCCGTTCCACACGATGCACAACAACACAAAGTGACAAAAGAAAACACAAAAACAAGACAAAAACAACAAAAAAAGCAAGGCTCATCAGAGCACTTGCTGACGGCTGCCTACTCGGGCGCCATCTTGGACTCCTTGGATTGTTTTATGATTACTTGATAATTGTCATTAGCAATGCAGATTTTGATTAAAAGTCATGGACAAATTGTCAAAGAAAAGAACAAAGTTAGACAATTATATGTTGGGTAGGCAATAAATGAAACATTGATCTTGAAGAAAATCAACGAAGACTTAATGGATGTGGACATGACTCACTTATCCAGAACATGTAAATAAAACTATGAATGAAGCATTTGATACATCGTAGATGTAAATACTTTAGTGGATGTAAGGTCATTGCTTTTAAATGGAGTTTCTTATACTGCAGTTAAGGTGAATGAAAATAGCCAATGCCCATTTCCTAATGCTAAAGTTTGATAGCAACCAATGTTTGAAAAGCCCGGGTGGACAATAGGAACACAGGCATCAGAAGGTAACCGGCCGTACCCAGCGTAACAGATGAAGTTTCAGGTAAAAAAAACATCGGCCACAACTTTATAACTCACCATACACCAAAGTAGTTGAGGGTCCCTCACTCTTTTTTTTAACTGAGCATTTTCTGATAGCTAATTAGCCATGGAGGGCTAGCCATCGACAGCTGCATTCATCATCATAAAACGTAATAATTAATGACATTCCAACAAAGAAAAATATGCAAATGAGCTCCACTCATTAGCATTTTCATATTCAGATCCCATAATGCTTTTGCTGACAAGGTTGTAATTAATGAAAATTCATGTCTCTTAGCTGAGTCCTAGATTGGATCGCATTCATTCGCAATCCCCCAAACGAGGAGTGGAGAAAAACACGGGGATCACTGCCAAGTTTTTAGGGAGATAAGAGGGAGGGGGTGGCGGCGAGTCATATTGAGAGAGTGAGACGAATGCAGAGTTACGCACTCGGTCAGACAGACAGAGAGAGAGAGAGGGGGGGGGGGGGGGGAGGGGAGAGAGAGAGAGAGAGAGAGAGAGAGAGAGAGAGAGAGAGAGAGAGAGAGAGAGAGAGAGAGAGAGAGAGAGAGAGAGAAGTGAGGATAAAAAAAATGGAGACAGAGGAAGGCAGATGGCGTGAGATGAAAGGAAGACAGACAGTGGGAAAGTGAGGGAGAAACCAGAGAAGCGACTACAAAGAGTCAGGAAGGGACATAAAGGGACAAAAAAAAAATAAGATAAAATGCACATATTGTTTATGGCATCCTCTGAGCTCAGATCATAATTGCACACACTATGATATATATATATATATATATATATATATATATATATATATATATACACACACATTTCTACACGGCTGTCATCGAATCCATCCTGTGTTCTTCCATCACCGTTTGGTTCGGGGCCGCCACAAAAATGGACAAAATCCGACTTCAACGGACAGTTAGGACGGCGGAAAAAATCATTGGCACCGCCCTACCCACTCTCGAGGACTTGCACACTGCAAGAATCCAAACTAGGGCGCGGAAAATCCTACTGGACCCTCCGCACCCTGCCCACCACCTTTTCCAGCTACTCCCCTCAGGCAGGCGCTACCGATCCATGCGCACCAAATCCAGCAGACATTTAAACAGCTTCTTCCCCCAAGCCATTAACTCTTTGAACTCTTCCAATAGTAGCCAAAATGGAACTGTATAGTGCCACTTAGCAGTTTTTTTTTTGACAACGATACTAGTGCAGCGTGTTCTACCGGAAACAAATTCCTTGTGTGTTCTACATACATGGCAATAAAGATGATTCTGATTCTGATTCTGATTCTGATATATATATATATATATATATATATATATATATATATATATATATATATATATATATATATATATATATATATATATATATATATATATATATATATAAAACAAACGTTCGTTTGGCAATTTGCATACGCGGCACCGGCAGCCAATCAGAAGCCACTACACTCTGACTGAAAAGTGTACTTGAGAGTTTTGAAAGCTGCTGAGAAAGAGGAGTGGCTTATAGCGTTTTGTTTGTAGCTTTTGCTTTATTGAATGAAACAAACGTTTATTTTTCTGACACCCACCGTACTAACTCTGATAGCTTAATTAATTAATTTATTTATGTGTATTTCTTCATGTATTTATGTATTTCTTTATTTGTATAATTGTTTTTATATTTCTTGTATTTGTTTATTTATTTAAGCATGTATTTATGTCTTTGTTTTTTAATTTATTTAATTTTCAATTTTTTCTTGATATGCCCCCCAACTGTGGTTAGGATATCGGAACCTCATGGATTGCATTCGTTCACAATTTGCGTAAAACACAGAGCTCACTTGCGAACCCATGCGCGCATGTATTTGCCCGCGTGAGTGTTTCAGTGCCTGTGGTTCTCATCCATGATCCTGACAGATAAAAGTGCGGTGTCTGCAGTCCGTCACCTGCGACGCTGCGACTGGCGACACCTCACTGACGCCGAGTCGCTTTCCTCTTCACCCTGTCTCCATTGTCAAACAATCATAAAGAGACTCGGAGGGATGCGATCATGTCTTGATGATTAATGGCCAATGGCCTTCGGAAACCAGACATGATATCAGTGATGCTAATATATGATGTAATGACATGAAGGTGTCTTTATCTAGGAGCTATTCATAGTTTTCCATAAATTGACAGGGCTAGCGTAGTCAATTTAAAATGTCGAGACTTTGATTTAAGTACATAAAACAAGAGGCGTGGGGGGAACTGGTGCGCTCGTATTATTAATCCATAGGAAGAATAAAACTGTGCAGATTACACGGTTTGGGGTTTGTTCAGGTTAAAGCCGGATAATCTCAGTAAAGTGTTGTTTCATTGTGGCCGAACCCCCCCACCCATCATAATGTTTGCTTAGCATAGGAGCGATCACGGAAAAGAAAAAAAATATCTACAGACAACCTTAATGATGCGCATGGTAATGATTGTAATAATAATGACTGTCGTTTAGTGACATTTAGTGAAAGTTGATCGTTTTACCTTCCACATGCCTTTTTCCTGACGCACACTGAGAAAGAAAGCCAGCACAAACATCCGACAATCACTCAATGTTGTATTTGGGGAATTAGAATAGAGTACAAATGTTTTTTTCCTTTGTGTTGAACCTGAAGTGGTGTGCGAAACAGAAGCATTCTCATCAAGGTTTTGAAAACACAAATGTGCCACATCGAACATAAAGTCTCGCTAAAGCCGGCGCAGGAGTCACTGTTGCAACAATGTAAGAATACTGATGTGTCGTGTGGCACCGTGTTTGTGCACGTGCACGTGCACATGCGCATGTATGTGTGAAGTGTTGGCACGAGATAGCATTTGCCCCCAGGACCTTGCCAATGTAGCATTGCATTGCCTCCTTTGCAGCAGAATGGCTTGTTCTCTGGCTTTGAAGTGAAACTAACTGCTGCATGCGCGTCGATCCCAAATTTTCCATCGTCTGAAAGGACATAGGGACTTTGTTGTTCGTGTGTGTTGATGTCTCCACCGGTTGTGTATTGAATTGCTCTTAACTGATATCGTTTAAAAAAATAAATAAAAGGTAATCACAGATTTGGACAAGAAATCATTCTTCCTGTTCTTTGTTTTGGTCTTTCCTCTACTTGTGCTCATTCATTTCCTCCAATTGGCTTTGTTCTCCCTCACATTGAACCATCTATCCTCATATCCTTACTTCACTTCTCCCTTCCTTCCTTTGTCACCCACACTTTCCTTGGTTTTTCATACTTCCATCATGCAGAGCCTCCTTCTGCGTAGCTTTTCACCCTCATCACCTTACCTCGGTGATGATTATTTTCTTTGCCTCCTTTCCCATTGATTTATTTCAAATGTATAGATAGTAGACCATTATTGCCCGTTACCACGGTGACGACATCTGACGACTTTTGGTTCTGATCTTTGTGCTCTACCTCATCTCAAATCAGTCAATCCATTTTGAATTCCTCTGGATGAAAATGCCATTGATCCACTATTTTTACATGTGTATAACTGTGTGAAACGTGTGTGTATGTGTGTGTGTGTGTGCACACGTGTGTGCGTTCTTTTGTGTGTGCATGCGCGAGCACGTGCATGCGTGTATGTTTGAAAGCTATCCTGTTTGTCGTTTTGTCTAAACTGAATGTGTCTGTTTTGTCTGCACAGATGTTTCCTGCTGGAGGCTTTTAGGTAACAGCCTTAACAACGGCGTGTGTTTGCGTGTGTGTGTGTGTGTGTGTGTGTGTGTGTGTGTGTGTGTGTGTGTGTGTGTGTGTGTGTGTGTGTGTGTGTGTGTGTGTGTGTGTGTGTGTGTGTGTGTGTGTGTGTGTGTGTGCGTGTGTGCGTGCGTGTGTGTGTGTGTGTGTGTGTGTGTGTGTGTGTGTGTGTGTGTGTGCGCGCGTGCGTGCGTGTGTGTGTGTGTGTGTGTGTGTGTGTGTGTGTGTGTGTGTGTGTGTGTGTGTGTGTGTGTGTGTGTGTGTGCATACCCAAAAAAAGAAAAAGAACGAAAACAAACCACAAAAAAAGTCTGCATTTGAGGTTTTGCTGCATATTTATTCAGTGGATGTTGGCTAGTTTAAATTCAGTGACAGGTACTGACTGGATGGATTGTCTGTTCATGGTTTGCCAGGTGGCAGCCTTACTCCAGACTCACTCTTCTCGCTAAAAGAAATATGAAAGATGGCAGCATCTCCCTAACGGTGGGGTCTCGTTAACACTTAGAATCACGCACGCACACACACACACGCACACACGCACGCACACACACACACACACACACACACACACACACACACACACACACACACACACACACACACACACACACACAATAATATATTTTTATATTTCATATGAAAAGAAATAATTCTAAAGTCGGATAAACTTTGCTCTTTTTTCAAAACAGAATGACCTGGTCAAGCGGAGTATTTCTTAAACTAAGCACAAAGTTTTATTTGAATCAAGCTATGTCACGCTCTCTTCTATTCTTTTTGTCTCAATTGTTTTTTTTCCAGCTCCTCTAACTCACTGCCCACAGTTAACTTCTATGTCTCTGCCTCTCACTCTCTTTCTCTCTCTCTCTCTCTCAGTACCATATGGTGTACTATGGTACATTTAGCTTGTCACTGATAATGGATGGCCATGGTAGCCCAGTTTTGCTTTAAGCGCTAGCCTCGGCGTATGCATGTGTGTGTGTGTATTATATGATGGCTTCCAATGCTCTCGACTGTGAGATGAGGAATCATGAAGCAAAATCAACCCAAAAATTTTCTTATGTGTCGCTCGCTATATTTGCCACTCACTCATGGGTAGTCAATCCAATCATATCTATCTATCTATCTGTCTGTCTGTCTGTCTGTCTGTCTGTCTGTCTGTCTGTCTGTCTGTCTGTCTGTCTGTCTGTCTGTCTGACCGTCCGTCCGTCCGTCCGCCCGCCCGCCTGCGCACACATACACAACACACACACAAAATTATTAAATAGCTGGTAGGAGTGCCAAATAATGCGAATAATAAAACAATAAAAATCTACATAAAAGAAGTCCTCAATCGTCAACAAAGAGTTAACTTAAGCATATTATACTTGTTTGATTGGACTGTGGTGCGAAAGTCAATCTAAATTTCAATGTTTCAAATGGGTGTATTACAAATCTGGTATGACCATCTCTTCTTTCACATCTCTTTGAATTGCTATGTTTTTATTAATTTGAACTCTCTTCTTTATCATCTTTTTCATATTTTTAATTAATTATTTACTTGTCCAACTGAAGGTACCACATGTAGTGACATCGTCAGCCTGTGTATGTGCTGTTGGCCTTTATGTCCTCTGATTGACTGGTGAGCAGACGTGGATATCATTTTGCCTTTTGCTCAAAATCATTTGAGATGGCTCTTCAGCATTTAAACATGATGATTGGCATTAAAATAAATGAAGTTATTATTCCCCCCCCCCCTCATGTTCTTTACCCGAACTTACTGAAAATGTCTGGGTAACGAGAAAAAACAACCCAACAGGAAGAGATCTTGCTGACTTAGTTGCACGCAATGTTTCACTTGGAATGGCTGCCTTTATGTCCCGACCATTCGTTTCCATGGCAGCAGACAAGAGTAAAATGGTTCCCATGCATCCAGGGCACTGCCATGGCAGTTGTTGGCACAGTCTGAATGGGACTGTGGGTGACCGGCGTAATTCCCGATTTATGTCTTGTATCAGTGGAAGAAAGCGGTGCGACATGATTGGGTAGGTCAGCAACAGCAAGACTGTGAGAAAGTCAAAGTGTTAATTTCACAGCTTGGTTTGTGTCGGTACCAATGGTTCATTTCTTAAACAATTAGCAAAGCTGCAATGTGCTCTGAACATATATAAATGTCCTAAAGTGACCATTGTGCCGTGTTGAAAAGTATTTCATGCTTGTTCTCACTCTGTACTACTCTATTACTATTGGAGCAGCGCTAGCTAGGTCATCTGTCCATAATAAGAGTAAACATTGTGGCTCTTAGCCTCTGACCTGTTGGGTATCCCTGTTATAGCGCTTCACAGGTGAGCGTAAGCCTTTCCCAGACGATCATGTCAAACAAAAATGTATGTTTTGTGATTGTGGGAAGTAATCAGTGGATTTATTATTATTATTATTATTATTTCATTGCCAGGCCTTCAGTAGTGCTACGTCTGAATCAATCAAGACTGAAAAATGTCTGGTGTCATTTACTACAAGTCCACTACAGGGTAGCATTCGCCAGGAAATAACTTCCCCATCTTTCTTAATGATATCCATCTTTTCTTGAAAAGTCCTTCTTAAAAATGGCTTTACCAGTAAATCTCCAACCAAATAAATTTATTGTCCTCCTTTAGCCATTGTGGGATAAACAACTGCTATTAAATCAACACAATACACAATATATTTGCTTACGTAGCTTGCTAGTAATACACTGTGCTAGCTCTGGCCAGTATGCTCTTGTCACTCTCGGCTTGTGATCACATCAGTTTTTTCAAACTATGATTGGCTCGTGACTAGCCAATAATAGGTTGTGAAAACTCCGACGTTGCCCAGCACCTTCAAAAAGGCATTGGTCCCTCTTTTGGGTTGCCAACCCGAAATCTGATTGGTGAGAGCAACAGTTTCATCGACACATATGATACGACGGGGCCCGCAGAACTAATTGTGAAGGCATCCAGGTAGATGTCTGACCCTGGCTGAAATATGATTGGTTAAATGCTTGAACATGAAAACACACATCTGGAAGCAGCACAACAGGGGAAATGTAATGAAAGTAAGATGAAAGACATTTTGGAATTATTTAATAAGAATTCAGGGACAAAATATAATCAACATTAGTCTGTGATTCAGATATTTTTAGGCCACCAGAGAATGCTTTGTAGGCCGTGATGGTAAGGCACTGGAAGAAAGTAGAAAGCCATATATAAGAGGATAACATGACAGATGCATAAATGCCAGCCTTCATGGAAGATATGAAAAGCACAAAGATAACCGTAGGAAGTGTCAGATGAGAAATCATGATTGGGCCACTTGTCTTGTTTACTTGACGCTTTTCTGCATGTGTGCGTTGAGTTGAAAGCAGGTAATTCCCCCGCTCTCCACCTACTTTTATTATGAGGTGTTTTTGCTGGCTGACTTTCTGTCCTTCTCCTTCCATGACTGACGATTCTCCTGTCGTCTGTGTCTTGCCACCCTTTTTAATCCGCCTTGTGGAACAACATCAGGCAAGTCAGTCCTGCTGGGATAAGGCAGCTCTGATCAGCATCTCCCGAGCTGCGTCTCCTGAGCTGCGTGTGGGCACAGCCATGTCATTACGTTCCATCAGGTGGTCACACTGAAATCGCACAAAGCATAGCAGTGATGGGTGGTCAGAGACTGCAAAATCATGTGACAGCCCATGCAGGTGTTGGAACGTTGTCAGATTAGTCTAAATACAGGTATTAAGTTAGGAGTCAGGCCTACGCAGAAGGGGGTATAAGTCGAGAGGAAAGTTAGCTTTTACGGCAGACCACCCGAAGCTCTGTCATTTCCAGCAGGACGTTTTTTTCAATGAGGTCAGGATTGAGCATGATGTTGATGTTCATTACTCGCGCAGTCTTAAAATATGGTCTCAATTAAATGAAATGGCAAGATTCATTTTATATACTGTCAAACGGGTTAACTCATTTGCAGTGGCATCACAAGAATGTGAATATCAGCGACACATGCACACTAACAGCACCACCACATTCTGGCACTTGGGCACTTCTAATTGATGCTATGAAAAATGTGTGATTGTGTGTGGGGGGTTCTCCTTTTTTCTAACTATAATTACTCACCCTGATGAAATTGTTACTGTTCTTGTTGACGTTTTTCAGTATGCCAAAAAAAACTAGAGATGTTCTCACAAAAAAGAAGTAATATGTTATAAGCCATCACTTATTATTATGATGATGATGATGATTATTATTATTATTACTGTGATTGGCTGCCTACTGGTTCAGGGTGTCCCCCGCCTCCTGCCCGATGACCCCCCACAACCCTAGTGAGGATTAAGCTGAATGGAAAATGAATGAATTATTATTATTATTATTATTAATATTAATATTAATAATATTAATATTAATATTATTATTATTATTAGTAGTAGTAGTAGTAGTAGTAGCAGAAGCAGTAATAGTAGTAGTAGTAGAATTCTGTTTATTTGATACAACTTCAATCATTCACTGCCATTCCTGAATTTATATAGGAATTGAAAAGTGTGATGTTGAGCGCCATTCCGAATTTGTTCGGGTTTTACTTTTTCTTGCGGTAGGTGCCGATAAAGCGCTGGTCAGACAATTTTTCCCTTCCACGAGGGGCAGCATTTGCCTTTTGTCCATGTTAGGCCAGACATGGCGGCGCCGGACACTGCTATGATAGGTCCCTACTCTCAGGTTGGGGGGAGCAGAGGACCACTCCCGGCAGCCCCACCAATTGTTCCTACATTCCTGACAAACGACTGGCCTGATTGCCCCACTCCCTCCGGTATCACCTCATCTGCATTACTAATGTTGCCTAACCTATGTTGTCTAAGCAGGGTATTGTACGAACGATCCAAATTGAACCTCACCCCGCCATATCGGTTTAATGAAGGATTTAGCTTTTTTTATGAAAATTGCTTCTTTTACTCCCCATTCAAACCATCTATGTTCTTTTGCTAAGATTTTAACCTCATTGTCATCAAATGAGTGGTTGCTAGCTTTTAGGTGCATATGTACTGCCGATTGAGGCCCACTAGTATTATCCCTGCGATGTTGGCAGTACATATGCACCTAAAAGCTAGCAACCACTCCACCACCTATCATAGCAGTGATATATATATATATATAGGGCCGATACTACCAGTAAGACTTTACTTCGCTGTAGAAGCATCTTGGATAGGAAGCGAAACGTCCGACACCTTCAAAAAAGTACAGATGACGGCTCAAGAAACCTTTTCATCAATGGACCACTCCTGTACGACTGAGAGCTTACACAGACGTACTACTACTACTACTACTACTACTACTACTACTACTAATACTAATAATAATAATAATAATAATAATCTCGGTGGTCAAGTGCATGGTCAGTGCCTTGGCTTCACAGTGCAGCGGTACCGGGTTCGATTCCAACTCTGGTCTGTGTGGAGTTCGCAAGCTCTCCCCATGACTGTGTGGGTTTTCTCTGGATACCCCGGTTTCCTCCCACATTGCAAAAACAGGCATGGCGAGAGGATTGAGCACTCCAAATTGTCCCTATGTGTGAGTGTGAGCGCCGATGGTTGTTCGTTGGCCCTTTAATGTGAGAAGGACATATTTGTGAAAGGAGACATGAATTTGTATTTATACCCCAACATGCCACATTCGCATTTAATTTAAAACAGATTCTTATCTTACAGACAGTGTATTGTCTATGTTAAAATACAACGATACAATACAGACAATACACTGTCTGTAAGATAAGAATCTGTTTTAAATTAGATATGAAGTAGACAGGATGAACTTAATACAACTATGCCACATTCGCGTTTGGGGCCTCTTGTTAGTGACTTGAAAAGCTTCTAGGTCACAAGCGAGGGTATTTATTTGGCCAGGCTGCGATTTGTGCTGCCTCCTGCCTTCTCATTGTGCTGCACTTTAATACTTAGCATATTGTGCAGCTAATTCCAAATTTCACACGTTTCCTCTCGTCGCTACCTCTTCCTTTGTCCGCCTGCGTCATGTCCCACCCGCCGCAAGCCCGAAGAGAAGGGGAAATATGTTAAATCCATCTCTAAGAGCCTTTACAATTCAGCATTAGCAGTTGTCATCTGCCTGCTACACAATACACGACACATTTTCACATCTTTGTCCTTTACTCTGCTGCTGAATATTGTCTCATCAATAATAGAAAGACTCCAAACATAGACAAACATTTCGTTCTGGGTAATCCTGAATGTTTTACGGCACATTCTCTTCTCTTTTCTTCTTTTTTTGTGGGCATGTTTTATTGTCTTGTGAGCATAATTAGAGTACGTTGTTTTCTTTGTTTGTTTGTGAAAAAAAACAAAGGCTTCGTGCCTTGTGGATGTCAACTCCAGATGCCGTCGTGTCCAAGGTTTATCTCGGAAGTGCTGCCCAAAAATCCTCAAGACAAAGGCAATGATTATTGTGAGGAGGATATCCATGTTGGAAATATTGGAATCCTTTGTCATTTTCATTCAGCAACAATTCGGAAAGAGGACTGTGGGGTACCGCAGACATAAAACAAGGTGATATCAGGTTGAGGGAACCATAGCAACACAATAATCTTCCTAAACCTCCTGCGGAGTTTCAGGTGCCAGCTTTTTTTTCCCCGCCTCACAACAGATCTGAGCAAAGCAAAGACAGATTGATAAATTCATGGACGACTCTGACTGATGCCAAAACGGAGTCAGGGCCCAACCAAAGTAAACGCCATGCCGTGGATCGAGAAGAGAGAAGGAGAAAAAGGAAGGAAGGATGTCAGGGTGGCGGGGGAGAGAAGATTTGGGGCTCTAATGCCAGCCTTATGCGTCTTTTAGTCGTTTCCCCCGCCGGGGCTTGGCACCGACATGCCACTGTCAGCCCGCCAACAAAAATCTGCTGCATTTCAGCAGCCCTTTTTTTGTCTGAGAGCAACACACGGCGACACATTTATTCACGCTATACATTATTATGATTCGCTTCCAAATGATTTTCACAAAAAGTATTTTAATGTCAGGTCATATGGCATTCAAATGTAGACTAAATAAATAAATAAATACATACTTTTCTTTGTTAAAAAAAATCTTGGGGCTTTTTGCAAGCAATTTTTATTGTTCGTAAAATACACAATACTACTTTGGAGTATTCATCTGAAAATAGTTTTTGGTGTGGGCCTCGTCTTTGTGTCGTTTGTCCGAGCGGTGGAGAGGTTGATGTATGTGTTTGCGTAGGATTTGGAGAATGAGGACTTTTTGGCACCGAGGATGGCAGGAGGGGATGAACGGTGTGGGGGGGCTTGCTCTTTGGGCCTCTCTGACAAAAACAGAGAAGTGTCATGGCAGCTGCAAAATTTTCAGATTTGTATTTCTTTATCTGTCTCTCTACGAACCTAAGGCCGAACGAGAGAAAAGCATTTATTCACACATATCATGTTATGGGTCAATTTTACCAATTTCCGTTTTTGTGTTGGCTAAAGCACTGGATATTCTTTCTTTTTCTTTTCTTCAAAACAGTTCTAAAATATCCCATTGGGATAGAAAATATGTTGTCTCTCTTTTCAACTATGTTTATAACATCTCAGTTATTTGACTGTTTTGTGTGGATTTTTACATACCAGTAAAAATTAACCGCAGCATAATCAACATGATTTTTTTTCAACATAATATGAAGGTTAAAAAACATTTTCCCTCACTGGTGTTTGAGATTTCTTATGAGCACTATGAGCAATTATGTACCATATTCAAGAAAATCAACAGGAATTTTAGACCATAGCTTGTCAAACCCCATAGAAAAATGGTATTTCAGAGCATCTATAGTTTGGAATCGTGATGCAAAACACACATGCGCACACCGACCCCGACTATTTCAGAGCACCCCCCCCCCCCCAAAAAAAAAAAAAAAAAAAAAAGAATTGTGTAACTTGAACCCTGCGGTCTAAAAATAGCCTAGTGTGCATATGCCCTAACCGGTCAAGGGGGTGGCGCGCCTTTCGCCACACAGCTGGAATGTTTTCCAGGTCCCCACGAGCCTGAAAAGGAAATGGATGATTGGATAGTTCGGTGACATCCGACAAAATACTGTGGCTGGTGGCGGAAGTCTGCTGCTGTGAGGTTGGAGCGCTGCACGGTTGAAGGTAGAAATGGATAGATATGAGCTGGACACTGCGTCTCGAGTCCTCTGCGCTTATCTGTGTTCATCGTTTGTTTGATGTGTTCACTTGCTCCAGTGCAAAGAGGAGGTGGGGTCTGTCGTCTGTTCATTTAACATCAATTCCAAATAATTTGGCGTTTACGTGGGAATACACATGGAATTTGAATGCGAGAAGAGTTTCAGGTTATCTGCTTAGATGTGATTCAGTTTGAGAGAATGTGTGCGTGTATGTGTGTGTGTGTACTTACGTGTGTGCGTGTGTGTGTGCGTGTGTGTGTGTGTGTGTGTGTGTGTGTGTGTGTGTGTGTGTGTGTGTGTGTGTCACTACCACTTTCGACTTTGTTGAAACTTCTGGACCGGTGCCCAGCGATGTCATGGAAACGCTTGAATCCTTCAGAATGATTCATGTCTGCGCAGAGCAACCATCACACCCTCCCCCATGACACACACACACACAGGAAGGGGGAGTTAAACCCTTCTTCTAGCCATCTTCCTTCCCTGTTTCTCACCCTTTTTGCTCCTCTCCTCTTTCTCTTGATTTATTTATTTATTTTTGCCATCATCGCGCCGTCCTCGGCGAATCACACTATTAGTCATATTGTTTATTCAAATCGACTCATTATATGCATGTCAAAAGAGATCATGTCTTCTAAACGATGCCTTTCACAGCAACAAAGACTTGACGTATCTCTCAAGCTCGAAAAGAAAAGATTCCAGACATTGGCATTGATTCTCTGAGCAACTCCATCCTGCCGTATCACTTTCCTTCATTCCGATTTAGAGCAAGGGATATCATGAGAGATTTGCAGAAAAAAATGTTTTCTCACTATATATATAATGTAATATGTTATTATGTTATTATGTTATATTTACTTAAAAAATAAATATTGATACATCTATATTATTTTATCTGTATATTTTTTTTTGATTATTACATTCCGTATTTATTTGAGTATAATGCGCAAAATTTTCTACCTAAAAAAAGATCTCAAAGTCTGGGTGCGCGTTATAAACGAGTCCTGTATATAATTCTCAGATATATTTAATGCTTTATCCGTTCCAGGAGGGGGCAGCATTTCCATGGCTATTCTCCATAGGCCCTTCAGTTTCGATTCTCGGAAAGACCCACATCACACGCATTCCTTTTTTTTATTGTTGCTCGGCTCGCCCACACTGATACATGAATTAAACATTGCTGTTTTGCACAATTACCAATATCCAGAGTTTCGATTCAGTGTTTACATTGTCAATCAATGATTTTTATCACAATGCTTGGTCTGAGCCAAGAAAAAGTGAAACAAAATTTTATACTGATTTTTAATTGAAAATTAGGGGTGCGCGTTAGCTCTTCGTCTGGCTGAATATCATCTCTCAACTTGTCACGGAATTGCTGTGTCTGTTGTCATTGTGGATTAGCAGAAACTTGGCCCTTATTGCTCACCGACTTCTCTATGGTCATTATACAGCCCAGTGGACTTGACCTCCCCTCCTCCACCTTTTGTACCTTTGCAGCCAGCGCACTCTTAACAAGCAGTTCTCTGTCCTCATCTCAGCCACTGACTTTGTTTGGGTTTGCTGCCGAGGAGATGGAGGCCTTTGGGGTGACACGTTACCGCTGGATTTCCACAGGAACGAATATAGAGGTCAACAAAATCAGGCTCCAAAATGACTTTTGAATATGATCTTTTGATAGTGGGGAATATGTTTTTGGGCTGATTTCTTCTCTTATCAGGTGAGAAAATGGAAATCAAAGTATGAATTTTTTTTTGTAATGCTTGTGAATAAAATTAGCTGTAATCAAGAGGCTATAAATATATCATTGCGTGATGATGATTTTCATGACGGACATGTTTCGTTTGTTGGGAATCGTGCTTTCTTAGCCTTGTGTATGCCTTATAATGTGGTATGCCTTAGGAAAACATTGATGCATTTATATATTATATTTGAAAAACATATTTTCATTCATTGAATATGCACCTTATACTCTGGTGCGCCTTATATGTGGAAAAAGTTTAAAAATACACCATATATCACTGTCAACTAATCAGAGAACTGTCAGGGCAGAGCCCCGCTAGGCCCCAGACGGCCACCAATTCAGAACCTCTTCCGAGATGGTTCTGGAAAGTGCTTTCATTGGAACCACTCGGCCTGTAAAAAGTCGAATGGAAAACCAAACGTCATGGGCCATGCAAGGCCATCCCGGTGTGGAGTAGGGCTAATGGAAATGTCCCTTAAACGTCTTTGACTGTCAAGGTACTTTTTTCAGTTTTTGTTGTCAATAAATTCCTTCCTTCCTTCAGATTAAAGTCACAAAGATGACCTTGAAAGGCCAAAGAATATGCTGAGGTTATGTGCCTTTTAGTCAGTTTAACCTGCTTTTTTGAATAGACATTTTTATGTTTTATTCATTTTATTTATGTATTTATTTATTTATGTATTTATTTATTTATTTTTAGTGACGTTGAATTTCTCCAGGAATATTGTTACATTGTTTTGGATTGAAAAGTGAATGAGATTGACACCACTTGAATGTTGTTGTATTTTCTGTTATCTCTGTTATTTAGTCAGCTTTTTTTCTGTCTGTCTGTCTGTCTGTCTGTCTGTCTGTCTGTCTGTCTGTATGTATGTATGTATGTATGTATGTATGTATGTATGTATGTATGTATTTAATTATGTATGTGTTTATTTATGTATGTATTTATTTATGTCTATTTATTAAAATGTATTTATCAATAAAATAAAATAAAATAAAAAAACAAAAACAAAAATAAAAATAAAAATAAAAATAAAAATAAAAATAAAAATAAAAATTTACAAGCGCCTTTCAAAGCACCCTAGGACACTACAACTAAATGAACAATATTTATTTGTGGGAGTGGGAGGTATTTTTTTAAAACTCACATATCATCTGTAAGTACAATAATCTGGATCATTTTGCAGGCAAGAATAAGATACATACAACATAACGTGTGACTGTAATCTCATTTCACAAAATCAAAATAATGCAAAGAAATAGAAATACAACCGCTCGCCCTAAGCACCTTACCTCTCACTTTTAAATCCATGCATATTAAATAAATAACAACGGTGGCGGGAGATGAATGATATAATCTTCCTGTTGAACTTATTGTTTAAATATTTTTTTATGTTTGAATGTACAAGAATGATGCATACGCACACACACACACATGCACACACACACACATACAAACGCGCACACACACACAACACACACACTGGTATATATACGGCAGGCTATATTGTATGTGCACTGTGAAGTGCGCACATTTACGTGTGGCTCTGTGTACTAGTGATTGTCAGTATGTGGATGAGTGTGTGGTGGGAGAGGGTTGTGGTGGGGTAGGGGGTCTTTGTATATGTGCCAAACCAGTCCAGCTGGCATCAGCGGTAGCTGAAGCTGAGGCCCCTGGATTAGTCACATACACACCAGCGCACATGCACGCGCGCACACACACAATCGCGCACACACACATACATGTACACACTGCCAACCACATTGCCACTTTCTACGCCTCTAATTATCAACCTCTTCTGCATCGACTACCATGTTGGCGTGTATTCAGCCCCATCTATACATGCCTGATTCAAACCCTTCACCATGTACACGCTTCATTTTCCTCCACACACGCTCGCTATAAAGGCCCTTCATTTCATCGCGTATGGCTGCACCAACCGCAGAATGTAATTACACACTAGCGGTGGTTTGATATTTAGACTGGCTGAAGATTTAAAGCTTTATCCAAAAAGGTTTGCGTGGTAAAAATAGGCTTAAAGTGGTCCCACAGTTCCGAGGAGAGCGGGACCGCCTGTTCAGAAGCTTGAGGGGGAAAAATAGCTTTTTTTGCTTTGTCAAAACACTGCGGTGGTCTCAACATGTTCTCGGTTTATCAACTGCCTCTGTTTGCCCAGAGACATGGTCAATTTGTGTGTTAAAAAAATGGTGGTCGCTTATCTGCCAATGGTGTTCCTCACCGTCATGTGTGATTACTGTTTTGCCTGTATTTTACGAGTCAATGGAGAGGTGGTTGTCATTTATGATCTCAACAAACTGATCTGAAGTGGGAGGTCAAAGCATTTGCTTACGCAAGAATGTTGGAATAAATTAGCAATTGTGACTGCTATGATACAAATGCTATTTTATTGATAACGTAATAATAATAATAATAATAATAAGAGTCATACTTTCTTTTGACTCATTTTGCTCATAGGTCAAATGAACAGATTAAACAAGCGATCAAAATAACCCAACAGGAGTAATCTATCAATCTTTTTTTACAATAATGTGAAAAACATTCCTCAAAAACATGCACACTGTAAATGCAGTAGCAACGAAATACTTTATTATTTATATTACTGTAAATTATACATAAAATGTCACTGTCTAACTACACTCTTTTTTTTCCTTCTGTCTGCAGGTAAAACAGAGAGGAGTTCATATTCATATGGAAGAGAATCCAACCCACACTGCCACCAGGTCAGTGATTAACGGAAGGTCAATTTCATCATAGCATCATAACAGCATATTTGTATTTTATTTACTACAAAGTCACCCATATTGTGGATGTCTTCTTTTTTAAGTGATGTCACTGCCATTACACCAATGTAGTTTAACCTCTCAAGCGAACATATACAGTGCTGCTCAGGGAAAGAAAATTATGTGCACAATCCAAAAGGCAATGACAAACACAAAATTGGGAACACAAATCATTCATGGGGCCACACAAGCAGGGCCACAGCAATCTAAAGAAATGACAAGACCCGGTGGACAAAACGCGTTCAAGCGGTAAGATACAACACAGATCAACGCCCGGCTACTAGACACAGTGATTCAAGATGGAAAATTACAAAGAAAAGTAGTTTTTACCAGCAAATTTCAATTCTAACAATTTAGTCAATTCGTCTGTGTAGGCTCTCAGTCGTACAGGAGTGGTCCATTGATGAAAAGGTTACTTCAGCCATCATCTGTACTTCTTTGAAAATGTCGGACATTTCGCTCCTCATCCGAAGAGCTTCTTCAGCAAACTAAGGTAGTGCTGGTAACTGTGGCCCAATATATAAATTCACCTCAACTCCAGATTATTTGTTTATTTTTTTCTTCCTTATAAATCCCAATAACGACAGCCGTATTGTTTTTATGGTTGATGACCAGGTAGACGGCAAACATTGTCATTCTTGATGTCACAGACACGACAAAACATTAATTTTGTGTCCTGTGGCTTTTAATAAAGAAATTTATAGAATTAAGGGGAAAACAAATCTGATCGCTTTTAACTACATAATGCCATTTGAAAATCCTAATTAATAATTCAGTTGATCTACTGATGCTAGTGTCATGCGACGCAGGTTCCACCCTCGTCGGTTGCCTGAGAGCGATGTTATGGATTTATTAATCAATTAAAGCTTATCAAAGGGATGTATGTCCTTGTGAAAGTCAGTGGAATGAAAGGCTGTTAGAAAGCGTAATGAATATGTATTATATTCCCTTTTCAGCACTGGTTTGCGCTTTGAATGAGGTTTCATTGATCCCTGAGGGACATTAGATCGTTTTATTTAACCGCTCAGTCACTGAGAGATACAGATGTCTCGTCGACATGACACCTTTCGTTTGCAATGGAGCGTTTAACACTCCAAAGTACAAGAGTACAAGACTCTCGTACAGAACCGATCTTTTTACGACACGCGGTCCGAATGTGGTCCGCATCGTGGGTCTCCTTTGTGACGAGATAAACTGGGAAAAACAAGACAACAACACCATTTTAGCAAGTTACACATAGTCTAGGAAGCAGCAACTCGGACCAGCCTTCTGAAAAACAAAATCGTTAATAACTGTAAACCATGTTCAGATTGGGGGAATAAATCCTCTCCTCTTTCATCTAGAACTACTTCATGTAACAAAGAGCAGAAACGTCTGTGTAAGCTCTCAGTCGTACAGGAGTGGTCCATCGATGAGAAGGTTTCTTCAGCCGTCATCTGTACAAAGTGAAGGTTTCGGACGTTTCGCCTCCTATCCAAGGGTCCCGCGCCCCCCCAACCTGAGAGTAGGGACCTATCATAGCTGTGTCCGGCGCCACCAGGTCTGGACATTAGGGATATATAAATGGGGCCGATACAACCAGTCAGACTTTAGTTCGCTGACGAAGCCTCTTGGATAGGAGGCGAAACGTCCGAAACCTTCACTTTTGTACAGATGACGGCTGAAGAAACCTTCTCATCGACAAAGAGCAGAAAGTGCTTAAAATTGAATGACTGTCTGTGTCCTTTGTGTTGTGTCAGATTATTTTATTTATTTATTTTTTTACTCCAAGATGGCGCCACGTGAGTGGCTGCCTTTGCAGCAGCTTCTGTATTTTGTTTTTACTACTGTGAAATGTAAATTTCTCCACTATGAGATAAATAAAGGCTCGGTTCATCTAATCTAATCTATACACATTCTACCTATTTCAATGGTTATATTATTTAAACGTTATATATACAGTAAAGTCTCGTTATATCGATATCGGATATATCGATAGTCCCGGTTATATCGATACTATTTCTATGCACGCACAGAGAAAATTACATGCAAACAGGGTCGGATATATCGATAGTCCCGGTTATATCGATATTTTTCGGACTCCCTTGAATATCGATATAACGAGACATTACTGTAGTTCTATATAATGTATTATATTATTTTTATATTATTCAATAGTTATATATTTCAAAGCAAAAATAAATACACACATCCATCCATCCATTTTCCGTACCGCTTATTCCTCATTAGGGTCGCGGGGGGTGCCAGAGCCTATCTCAGTCTATGTCTTTGGGCACGAGGCGGGGGACACCCTGAATTGGTTGCCAACCAATCGCAGGGCACACAAATACGTACAACAGTCACTCTCTACACTCACACCTAGGGACAATTTGGAGTGGTCAATCTGCCTGTCATGCATGTTTTTGGAGTGTGGGAGGACACCGGAGGACGCGGAGAAAGCCCATGCGGGCCACTGAAATTAAATTACATTGCATTAAATTAAATAAATATTCCAGTCATCCAATTTTATTTACGGTCATCAAGATAAATTCCTGTGATTTCATTTTTCTCATAAAAACCTGTACCTCCGTTTCCAGTTGGCTTCATGATATTTGGGCAGGTTTTCACAATGCATTTTTCTGAATACAGAGTTGTCCAAAATTATTGAAACCGAAAGTGACTTTTAGTTCCCTCTTCAAAGAATGGAAGAATTTGTTGGCGATGGTTGACATGCTATTTCGCTATTCTTGTTTGACTCTTGTCATGTGCATGAGATTATATATTACATGAATATTCATTCACCTAATCAAGAACGTTTACATTTGAATTACAATTCAGTCAAGAATTGTCTTTTTTTCCCCGTTACATTGCCTATTTGGAACTTTGAAGCTTTCATATGGGCTTTTTGATGTCAGGGTGCTAAAAAAAAGCTTGCTGCCTTTGGTTAGTTTTTCCTGCGTGTCGAGGACGTAGAACGGCCTCGCTAGACCTCAGGAAAATACACCATGAAAGAAGAAGTGAAGTTTTTATTCAGCCATCGTTTTTGCAAGTACATTCAATGGAAAATGTTCACTTAGCTGGATTTATCCATCCATTCCATCCATTTTTCAGGCTACTTTATCCATATTAGGGTCGCAGGGAGTGCTGGAGCCTGTCCCAGCCGTCTTTGGGCACTAGGCGGGGGATATCCTGAAGTGGTTGCCAGCCAATGGCAGGGCACACAGAAACAAAAAACCATCCGTGCTCACACTCACACTTAGGGAGAATTTTAGATTGTTCATTCAGAGTGCCTTGCATGTTTTTGGAATGTGGGTGGAAACCGCAGGACCCGGAGAAAGCTCTTGCAAGCCCAGGGAGAACATGAAAACTCCACATAGGAAGGCTGGACCAGGTAGTGAACTCACGACCTCTGCACTGTGAAGCCGGCGTGCTAACCACTCGACTACCGGGCCACCCTAGCTGAATTCAGGATATATATACTATATATATATTTGTGTCATACTTGATAATCTTCAGCAGGCTCGTGTACCCACATTTTCCAGTGTGTAAGGCTCACCCAAAAGCTCTGATTTTCTTCAAAAGATGACCCTGCGCCTTATACGCAGGTGTGCTTTATATGTGAAGTAATATTGAACCACAACAAGTCTCGCAACTACTGTCAGCAGCCACGACTCCATTTCCCTGCGTAGATGTAGTAATGCCCCAGCCTCTACTGTCGTGCCTTATAATGTGTTGTGCCTTATATTGGAAAACTGTTATCTATTTATATATTATATTTGGAAGAAAATTCATTCATTGAAGGTTCGCCTTATAGTCCACCTTATATAAGGAAATAGTTTTAAAATAATAATAATAATAATAATAATAATAATAATAATAATACATTTCATTCATCAGCGCCTTTCAAAACTCTCAGGGACACTTTCCAATCACAGGATAAGAACAGAATACTCCTTTCATTGGGGGTGCAACTTATACTCTGGTGCGCTTTATTGTACTTTCATTTCTTTTTTCCCTTTTTTTTAAGATTGTATACATGAAGTAGCTCGAAACACGTCGGTGGGTAGATTATCATCAATGCATCTTTCTGGCTTGCCTACTTAAGCACTCGGAAAGCAGCCACCCATATTCTGCCATCCCTGCACCATCTCTCCATTCCAATCGCCCATGAATTCCTGCCTTTGTAATCGATTCTCCGATGTTTTATTCACAATCGTCTCTCCTCTGCAGCTGTGGTCTCAATGTGAGGTTACAACGAATGTTGAAGGAAAAAAAAAAAATCAAATATTACTGCATCACTGGCCATTTTCCCACCAAGCGGCAGTCAAATGATTCTGCCACACAGTCTGAATGGCTCGTGATGGAAATTGTTTGGAAATGGCAGATAATTTTACATGCTGGGCTGAAGTCCAAAATCCTTTTGGCTTCATCCTTGGCTGTTAGTGAAAATTCTGTCCTCAGAATAAAAGAAATGAAAAAACATTGTAAAATAACATTTTGAGTAGAAGATGGGCTCACATGGTGACAGCTGGCAGATTCAAATGACTTCAGTTAATCTGCAATCAAAGAGATTTGTACTGTTTGAGTTTTGGGTTAATTTGGCTTTTAGTTTCACACTTGGCTCTGGTGTTTGTCAAAGATTGTGAAAGTTTTTTTTGGTTGCGTTTGGAGGGGGTCTTAGATAATGATGGGGGGGATCTGACACACTGCTAAGATCAGGCACGAAAGATAGGGGTCACATAATAAATTCTAAAAATGGTTGGAATTGTTATGGGCAGCGGCAGAAAAAGTGGTGAAGGTCACCAACAGCAGACAAATGTGTGCTTGTGTGCATGTGTGTGTGTGGGAAATTTGTGTGCATCAAATTTGTGTGTGTGAAATATGTGTGTATCACAGGTGTAGCAGTGCCTCGCAAGCATTTCATTGTCATTCATGGTGTTTCTCTCGCTCTCTCTCTCTCTGCTCTATCTCTTTCTCCTGCTCTCTCTCACACTCTCTCACACTCTTGCTCTATCTCTAATGTGGACCAAAATTGATGACACCCAACTGACTTTTGTAGTCACATAAAAAAGTGAGCGTAAGGGAGCATAAGTGCACATGATACATATGTTCTAAAGCGAAAAAAAAATAAGGCGCTATTTGTCTCATCATGACAACACGAGTGTCTTTTGGCTCAAAGAAAGATATGTGCCAAATAGAAATTTGAGGTGTATTTTCACGTGGTTTTCTATGAAAAAAATGTAATGAACTGTAATGAAATAATAATAATAATAATAATAATAATAATAATAATAATAATAATAATAATAATAATAATAATAATAATAATAATACCGCATTTCCCGTTGTATAAGGCCTTCATTTTCCTCAAAAGATGAAACTGCGCCTTATACACAGTTGTGCCTTATATGGGAAGTAATATTGAGCCACAACAGGTCTCGCAACTACTGTCAGCAGCCACCGACTCCCTTTCCCTTAGTAGAAGTAGTGCCTAACCTCAGCCTCTATAGCAGTGCTTCATGATGTAGTGTGCCTTATATTTGGAAAACGTTTCTGTTTTTATATACAGTATTATGTTTAGAAAACCTTTTTCATTCACTTATGGTGCGCCTTATACTCCGGTGCGCCTAATACACCAGAAAATATAATAATAATAATAATAATAATTCTAAGTGAAAAATAATCCCTGCTTTTGAATTTACTTAAAAAATAACCATTAAAGTCTCCTTTGTGCCACCATAGGATGGTTTAAAATCAGATTAATGCTGCATTTCTTTCAGCGAAACACTGGTCATCAGTGAAATCCGTCATTTTAAGAAATGACAAAAATAAACACACTTATTCATACTTTACTGTTAGAAGATGTTTTTTATTCAAGCATACTCAATGACTCACTGATGGTCTGGCTAAACAAGTATCATCACCGCTCCGGCAAGACAACAAGCCTAATTAATGAAGGTCAGATTGACAGAACTCTGCCAGTTGCATTTTGCCAGATGTCTTGATAGAGACTCTCCTCTGTGTCCCTCTCGTTGCGTATATCTGCGCCGTTCTCCCCTAGACTCTTTTTGACTACAGACCCCCCACCCACACACACACACAAGAAAAAAACAAAACCTGTACAAATTCGAAAATGGCGCTCCACATCATGGTTTTCATATTTCTGAATACATTCCGGAATGGCAGTGAATGAGTGAATAAAAGTGGGCAGAAAGCATGTACACAGTTCAGTTATCAGTACGGACAGTGTTGCATGTTTTTTTAGCTCGTGTGGAGCGCAAGGAAAAGCATAACTTTTCAAATGCCAAAGTCTGTTGGCCCGGTGGTCGAGTGGTTAGCACGTCGACCTCACAATGCAGAGGTATTGGGTTCAATTTCACCAGTACAACCCCCGCGGTCCTTGTGAGGATTAAGCGCATCAGAAAATGGATGAATGGTTGTATGTCAAGGTCCTTGCGTGACAACGTGTCATAAGTTGAACGGACTTGGGTTTCCCTTCGGACTTCCCTCCAACCATCACCGGTTGGGGCCCACAGTGATATCACCGTGGATGATGAGCAGGAGACAAGCAGGTAAAGAGAGACAGTCAGACAGACAGATGGGTATTTTGTCTCTCCTCCAGCTCGTCTAGTTGCCAGGACGACCGTCTGGCCTGGCTCAGTGCTCAAGTACAAGAGGATAAAACAAGAAAAGAAAGAAAAGCAGCGCAATCAATGAGACTCTTTTTGTTTTAGTGGGAACCCCCTTTTCACCCCCAGATGACACACGGTCTCACGGTGCAAGATGACGGAGATGCTGTGTGTGTGTGTGCGCGCGTGTTGGTCTTGCCTTTGTGTCTGACTCCTGCTTGTGTGTGAGGCTGACTTTATTTAAGACAAGGACCCTTTTGTTTTAAGTAGGAGAATGGCACCGGGGCCGAGGTTGGCCCTGTAATTGGCCTACTTAGACCCTGTTTAGCATGAGAAAAGCCCGTCTTGGCCCATCAGTTTTTAGCACAGAGAAGACCAACATGCTGATCAGAATTCAGATTAGTCTGAAAAAGAATCCCCTGCCACCTTCACCAATACAGTCCTCCACCCTCTGCTTGAGAAACACTGCACGCTAATTACTTTATGACAAAGCTGGGGGGTAAAAAAAAAGCATGCCATTTAACGGAGTAGTGGAAGAGTCTATTTATAGAAGAACAGAGGGGGTGATGTTTTTTCCCCTCTTTCTTCCTCAATAACTTTTTACGGCTCCCTTTCGAAAAAAAAAGTTTCTATCCATCTTCCCTTTTTTTCTTTTTGGTATTATTTGTGCCTTCGCTCCTCCACTGATCAGGCCAGCCGACACTTGTTGCCGCAGAATGATTGAACTTAATTAGAGCGACAATGCTGGAAACTGGGAGTTGGGAAATCGGGTCACAGTTAGTGGATGGAACAGGCAGCACAGAGGAGAAGTTCCAATCCAAGTCTGCATTTAGCAGCCTGATGTTGAATTCACGAAGGTATTGTAAATAGCTTCACATTGTCTTTTCTTTGTTGTTCTCTATCTTTATCTGGCTTTCAAGCAGTGTCTCTGCTTCTTTTCTGGACTGAGTCAAACCTTTTCTTTTTTTTTTCTTCTAAATTTCCAATTCCTAATAAGCATGCTAATTATTTAAATATTGATTGAACTAGTAGTAATAGTGGCAGTCATAGTACTTGTTTTTGTATTTGTTGTAGAAAGTACTCTTGGTTTTATTTCCAAAGTGAAGGTTACTGGATACATTTTGTTTTGATGATTTCAGTTTTATTGCCTGAGAGGACCCTTCTGTCAAGGAAACGATATCAGCGTGGGTTGGGGCTTTGATTCCTTGCTCAATGGAACTGGAAAAATCTTAGAGGTTGAGATTAGGATCTCTCAGGCAACCAGTTCAATTATAGATGCACCCCGCTTACAATTTCCTAGCTCTAACTTCTACGTGTTCTCGCTGAATCCACAGCCTTAAAAAAAACAACAACAAAATGACAAATACATTCAAAGAGAGTGAGGAACGAACACAGAAAAGAGAGAGAGACAGAGAGAGAGTGTGTGTCCAAGCAAGAAAATAGTGTTGGCATCTTGGATCAGGTGTACAAATTAATGCAATTGATCTATTTATTGAATGAACAATTTAAGGACCACGATTACCATGTGATGTCAGACTTATCTTTCTGCCAGCTTCAGTCATCCTTTCCTTGTCCGAGCGCCAAAATCTCCAATTTTCTTAGTATTCTGCGATCCTGTCTGAATTTGTAGCTTGTCAATGCCGATGCCTTTTCATTGATATTGAAATTAGCAATTTGTTCACACCATTGACGACCATCCCATACAGGTGTAGAGCATTTACTCCAGTAATTTGATGAACCTGAGCAATTCCTGATCTGTCTTGAGAGCGATACAGTGACACTTATCTTTAGCTTGAACTGTTTATTTATTTATTTATTTATTTATTTATTTATTTATTTATTTATTTATTTATTTATTTATTTCTCTGTTTCTTTGTATCGATTTATTACTTGTGTATTGTAAATTGTAAATATGTATTGTGTCGCATTGTAATTATCTATTTATTTGTTTAAGTATGTATTATTATTATTATTATTATTATTATTTTATTTTATTTTGTGCTGTCGACACAATGATTGGATGAACAAACCCTCTTTTTGTGTCCCACTCTATGTTTGGAGCAGTCATTATTGGGCGGTGAGATGGCATTGGGGAGTCCCGGTGCCACTTCGCCCACCAAGCCGCCTGGTCAGTACTACCAGCATTACGGCAGCAATCCCCGCAGGAGACTACTACATATGGACTCCATGGGTAAGATGTCACTTTGGATTGAGGAGTGTTGTCAAGGCAATCCTTAGAAATAAACTCTCTTCCCTACATAAATTATTAAGAATATCTAAATTGTGGAACATAAATTTGATCACTGTGGATTCCCTTCAAATTTCCATTCCTTGTGGTATGATAAATAAAATGCTTGTATTTGATATCAGTGTCCCTTGGACATTTTTTTCCATAGTTTTGAGGTTATGTAATATCTGGTATGTTCTTTACAAGAAAAAAACATACTTGGTGTGTCGATAACAATTTGAGCCCCACCTTTTTTTCAATGAAGCTTCCCTTTTTTGTAATTGATAAGTCTGAAGCAAAAAAAAAAAAAAAAAAAAAACAATACAAAAAGAGTCGAGTCTACTTCAATTGCAATATTCTGCCTTAAACCAGCATAATTAATCGCAAAGCATCCATGCTAACTTCTGCCCCGCAATTGGTTTTAAGTGATCGTAATCATCTTTTTAACATTCCGTGAACAGCAATTTGTAACAATTGAGGTGGAATTTGTGGTTAAGGTGTCATTCTTCCGATTTTGGTGAAGTCTTGGTTTCTGTTTGTTTGAATATTGATGTTGTGCTTCTGGCTTTGAATTCCTGTGTACGTGTGTGCGTGTGTGTTAGGGGGAGGGCCTGTGTGCGTGTGTGTGTGTGTGTGTGTGTTGTGTGTGTGTGTGTGTGTGTGTGTGTGTGCGCGTGCGCGCGTGCGTGTGTATGTGTGTGTGTGTGTGTGTGTGTGCGTATGCGTGTGTGTGCGCGCCTTTTATGTTACCATTTAACCAAGCAACAATGAGGACAATCATTATTTACTTTTTATTTTTTCATTTCATTCATTCCAAATTCCTTTATGGATTGAAAGTTGTTGACGTGTGTGTGGCATGCGGCGTGCCATGTCTGCTTTGAGGTGTTTGAGGAGAACATTCAGGACAATAATACTAAAGTGTAGCCTTGGTCATGTTTGCCTTGATAGGACACAGGAAACACACACACACACACAAATGATCCTGGGCCAATTTCCTCCCCAAAATATTCTTTCATTTTTCCATCAAAGTCTCCCCTTCCCAGTTAATGGACTGCTCCTTTGCTCCTTTTGAAAGAATAGATGACAGTCCGAATACAAAACAAAATAAATATAACCTCTTCTTTTATCAAAGCAAGTCGACAAAGAAAAGTAGCCTTTGTTTTGTTTTTTTTGGGGGGTTTTAGTTTTAGTGGTGAATTCCTCCAGGCCCTCCTGCCATCTTATTTTTGTCCCCGGTGTTTGCAATCTTTGTAAATACACTGATAAGTAGTTTTTTTCAGAGTCTTTGCCCATTGCCAGAATGATTCAATCAAAATGAAAGCAGCCCTTTTTAAATGAGACTTGCAAGTTAAACTCACCTTTCATTTTCTTTTCTTTCAGAAATCCATCCCAAAAAAGTCCGCAAGGTCCCACCGGGTTTACCATCCTCAGTAAGTGATAACGCTCTTCAGTCTAACTCTTACTTTCAGATTGTGTTCTGAGCAGTCACCTGCTGATGTTTCTAATGGCTGGACTGCTTTTGCCAGAGAGTAGCAGAGGCTTGTTTTGACTGATTGACGGGGGGTGAGGCTGCTTATGATTGTTTGCCTTCTGAAAAAGACATGTTTAAAAGAGACACAAAAAATATCATACACATATTCAGTTGCACAATGCTTTAATCGATAAACCACATAGCATTAGTTTACAGCAAGGATAACAAAGTGTGTCCTGGTGTTGTCTCTTGGTTCTTCACGTTCAGTTTATATCAATTTAAACTTCTGATTAAATCTGGATATTTGTACATGAAAAAATAAGGGATGACTCTGCAAATTTCCCCATTGCGGGACGAATAAAGGTATTCTGATTCTGATTCTGATTCTGACTTTAATCTAGAATTCATAGGAAATCTGGACAAGCTTTTATTGGATTTTTGCTGTGTTTTTGGTTTTGGGCTTTTGGGCTGTTGGTTGTACAATTTCCTTGTTTTTGTTTAATTTGTTCTGCAAGTGTTCGCGTATAGATACTCTTGTCATCTTGACGAGAAGATAAAGCATTTATCCTGGGAGAATATCTTATAAATGCGAATCTTCAAGAAATGAATAAAATGAACGAAAGGCAGCAGCTGCTGCATGCTTTTTGTTTTTCTGTCAAAAGTGTATTTTTTGTTGTTGTAGTGTTTCATTGAAAACTCAGTTTTGTTTTTTTTTGTTTTTTTTGGGTGGGGTCGGGTGCTGTTTATTTTACGTAATGACTTTTTCCTGTCAAAATTTGTCTTTTGTTTGTTTTCTCCATCAATCTCACCGGTAGAGTTATTTTTATTCTTCAACGGCTGACCTCATTAATCATCACTTAACGAGTGCTGAATGCACATGGTGTCAGCTGCCTATTTGGCTCAGCGGGAGTCCGGCTTTTCTGTGACCTCGGCCTGCTTTGTCCCAGCTTCCTCCGCTCTTTCCTCTCTCGGCCTACATCATCCACGCGCGCGCGCGTGTGTGTGTGTGTGTGTGTGTGTGTGTGTGTGTGTGTGTGTGTGTGTGTGTGTGTGTGTGTGTGTGTGTGTGTGTGTGTGCGTGTGCGTGCGTGCGTGCGTGCATGTGTGTGAGCGAAGAGGAAGCTCACATTTTTTCTCAGATTGATGCTTTTGTGGGCTTTTGTGTGAAGGAAGCACAGTGTTTGTTTTGTAATGTGATGAGGTTTCAGACAAAACTGTTCTAACCTTGACTGGACAGTAGGAATATTCAGGGAAATTGTCAGGACTGTTCAGAAAAAAAAACTAACAAAAAGTGAAGGAAGAGCTTCTGTCTCATCTCTTCACTGTGTCATCAGTGCACTGATGTGCGTGTGTGAGGTGGGCGAGGGCGGGTATTGATTTTTCAGCCAAGGTTTTAACTGCGACCTTGTCGCTTCATCACTGTCTCTCAGGAAGTAACACCTTGTTTTCAAAATCCCCATCGGCTTTGTTTCACAATCGTATTTTGACAGATAAACCATTTGTAATGCTAACATGTACGAATGATTTTTTTTCTCCCCCCAAGAAACATATTTATAGTAAGCAGTCACGCCATTATGTGGAATTGTTTTATGATGTCTTTTTGTCAGTGGAATTGTCCTAGAATTAATAGAAATCTTTCAAAAAAACACTATACAGATTTAGCATCAGAAAGAAAATAAAAATGTGTGTATATATATATATACACACACAATATTGAATTTTCAGTACACATCCACAGCGCTTATATGGACAGTTTATTTATAACTCCAATTTGTATAATTGAAGGAATGTTCATGGTATGTGTCTATTTCAGGTAACTACAATGTACTGTAATTGACCTTCATCATAATTTGTCTTTTTGTTGTTGTTATCTGTAAAACTATTTTGTGAATGCCAATGAAATGTACATGTGTTCTTTAGTTTTGGAAATATGTCACATTTCATATGACACTCTTCTCCCAAGGGTAACTGCGCATGCTGCTGCCAGTAAAAAGCCATGTGGGGCGTGTGGGCAATGGAGGTTGGCTTTGAATTTTAATTTCGCTCTTCTATTCCTTCCACTTCTGGTCCCCATGCTTCACATTTATTTTTGTTTCTCAAATTTTCTTTGCTGAGTCAAAGATTTACTCTGAGAAACAATTAAGTCACACGCGAGAGGAGAGCGTCGGATGTCTTTGTTATCAAAAGGAAATTAGGCTAACATTAGTTGGTTGTATAATTCTCTCACCGCTTTATTCCGTTGGTGATCCGTTTCTGAGGCTTAAAAATTACAACAAAATAAATAAAATAAATAGTGCACGTCCAAATTCGCATGCAAAACGGCCGGCAAATATTCATGATCGACAAGTGAAACGAAACGAAATTACCAGTAACATCTCCATTATATGCCACTGTCATTGACTTAATTATATATTTCATTCACTCATTGTGTCACATAATAATAATAATAATAATAATAATAATAATAATAATAACAATAATAATAATAATCTTATTCTTCTTTTCCTTTCGGCTTTTCCCTTCAAGGGGTCACCACAGCGAATCAGTAACCTTCTTCAGAGGTATGATCCGCATAATAATAATAATAATAATAATAATAATAATAATGCTATTTAACACACACACACACACACACACACACACACACACACACACACACACACACACACACACACACACACACACGCACGTCACATTAGCATTCTAGATGAACGATAGGAAAGATGATAAAGGACATACCTTGACCCAGACCTTGGTCACAGTTCAAATTTAGTAGGTCATGTCTGTGACTTTTTTGTCCATGTCTTACCTTGTTATCAGCTGGTCTTTAGTTTCAACCTTTATCTCCTTGGAAATTTGTGATAGAAGTCAGTGATTTATGTTGATCAATGAAATAATGAAATCAGAAATCGTTATGTGGGGGAGATGCGGTCTGATGATCAGTACTCTCTCTCTCTCTCTCTCTCTCTCTCTCTCTCTCTCTCTCTCTCTCTCTCTCTCTCTCTCTCTCTCTCTCTCTCTCTCTCTCTTCTCGCTCTCTCTTCTCGCTCTCTCGGTTGTGGGTTTAAAGTTGACAGCATTAATTAAATTAAGCCGGGTCTTGCAGAAGGCACAGTAGGACTTCCAGTAGTCTCCAGTGGTCCACGGGTGGATGAGGGATAAAGGGGTAGGGGGCGTGGGGTTCAGGATAGATCCTGTGAACCACCCTGCCCCTCTCAGGCTGTCTAAGGCATTGCAGAGTTATAGTGAAAATCCCCCTTGTCATTTCGGCGACTGAATTGAAGCTTGAGGCACAGTTTAGAAGGTGTCGTGTTTCCTTTTTATAAAAATAGAAAAGGAACTCATCAAATTGTGTGTCCAACATCATTGTTTAACATATTGAATCAGCCATTGCCCTAAATACAATTAAGGTAATATGGAGTGGGAAGAGTTTGGTATGTGCAACATCATGATGACAAAATAATGATTAATTTTATTTTGCCACATTGGATACACACCACTTGGAGTTCACGTTGAAATGGGTGATATGTGTGAAAATGTTAGGTTGAAAATCAACTTAAAATATATAGTTCTTAAAATAAATGTATATTCATTGTGCTATATGCAATGACTATAAATGTATATGTAAATGAAGGGCAATATATGTCTGAAAGGACAACCGACGTCACTTTTTTGTTTCTTAACTGACATCAGAAAAACGTTTTATAGCATCTAAAATACCCAAAACACGTAGTATGATATTTTTATTCAAATGCAAAACACCAATAAAAATGACTTAATGTTTCCAAAATCTGCAAAAAATTGAGCTGCGAATTGGGCATTTTCGAAAAGTCCCGCCTCCAGTTCGTGACGTCACGCCAAGACGTCTTGCATTGGAATCGAAACAATGGCTGGAGAATCAAAACAATGGCTTCAGATTCGGAGAATATGCTTTCTTGTTACACATCCAGTTATGAATATGATTCAAATAGTTCTGAAGAAGAAAGCATACATGTTTGCAATCGATTAAAGAATTAATTCCGTGCCATTATGAGGCAACATTGAGGGGAAATCGAAAAAGAGGCACAAAATGGCGACCTCCTGTGGCCACCTCCGTTTCCATAGGCTGATAAATTCCTTATATGGAGCTTGGACACCCTCATCTGGCGGCTTTTGGGTGCAACACGAGGTCCCCAGACCAAACAGGTACAGCAAAATACATTGACGTACAATGCGTCGTTTTTTCGGTCTGGGGCGTTCCTTTCGTGACGTCACGTACGGACTCGTCACCTACTCAAAAACAAGACTTCCTGAATATTCAGCGCGAGTCTTAAAATGTAAAATATAGCTATATGCGGTAGAATATTATTAAAATACGCTCAGTAGAAGTCATTTGAAGCCATTTTACAAATTATGGACACAACTTGTCCGGAGACGTCGGATGTCCTTTAATTCATACTTCTAGACCTTGTCAAGGTCTCATGAAATTTGAACTGTCTCATATCTCCCATTTCCGACGACAACTGTCTTTTAAAACACTAAGTACCCGTTAAAGCAGGCATGGCCATGCCTTTTTTTTCTTGTCCTACGTGATTGAATAACATCCATCCATAAATAAATTTCCTGTGCCAATGACAGGTGAGCGAAAGGCAGGTTGCCAGTCAGTTGCATGGTCATCAGAGCAATTCTGTGACTCATGCTGAAATCAGCCTGTTTTGTGTGGGCGAGCTGTCTCAAGGCACTGCCCACGTTGGCCCCGATACCGTTTGGCCAGTGCCGAGTTTGGCTTTAGTTTCTGTGAGCACGAGGGGGCAGGGTTAGCAACACTCAAAGGCCTTTTCCATGTCATTCTGTGCAACTTCCACGACTTAGTAATATTCATGTAAGGTACTTTCCTTGTCCCCCTCCGCTCACCCTCCCCACACCATCCCTCTTGGTTTAATCTAAATCTTAGTTCTGCATCTCGCAGCTTTGTGTTATATTTGCTGTCCTTTATTAGTGCGGCACGATCTACGTAGGATTAAGGATGTATTTGTCTTGTAAAGGTTAAGTGCGTATGCCAAGGATGGAGTACAAAACATGACCAGGAGCCAACTGCCTGAGGCTCTCTGACCTCCCAGCTCCCCCAACCCCTTCCCACCCACAACGACATCTTAAGTACGACTAACAGTAGTTTATGGTAATCTTCCAAAATTAACCTCTAGGCAGATTTTCTTGTTTTTTTTAACCAAAATGACGCCTCACGGGTTTGTGTCGAAACCAAGCGTTGCCTTGAAGGTCATACAATTAGATGACGAGGCATCTTGAAACTTATTCTTCCCTGTAATGTTGAGAACTGACTATAATCCAAACAAATTGAAAGGGCAAATGACTTTTCGTAGTTCTGATGCGGGATGATTTATGAGGTGTCTTCCTTTTGTTCTCGAGGATGTGCTTAACCCGTCTTATGTGTCATGTTTCAGTTTGCAACCACTTGAAACTGTAGGGTCCCGCCTAAAGCTGCACTGGGATTGGTTGTTTTAATCAGTGGAAGTTAAAATGACTCCTGACACAACCATTCAATGCCGGGTCATTGTTTGTTTCACGCTGTCATGTTATTTTCATCTTGTCATGTTTTACTCATGGTTTTGTTTGCTACTTTGGACCTTTCTGTTCCAATGACTTTGTTGTTTGGGATTTTGTACCTGTGGTTTTTTTATACAATTTGGAAAATACACCCTGCTCCTCCCTCCTGCCTGCTCCTTTGGGGTCCACCACCACCTTGAAAATCATGACACCATCATTCCAGACACCATGTAAAAAAATAAAAACAAAATACTGCACATCTGAGCATGCTTTCTAAGTATAGTGTGATCTTGAATGACAATTTGAAACTGAAAAAAAAATCACTTCAGACAGAAGAGACGAAATATATTTCCAGCTTCTGCGTCCCCAGCTTAAAATACTTTTAACATGATAGTAATTATTTTCAATGAAATGATTTATACAACGATTCAGAGTGATTATCTCTCACCATTGTCATGTTCTGAATGAAATACCATGATCAGAATCTCGCATCGAAATCCCCAATTTAGACCTGCTTTTATGTAGTCTAAAATATTGTATAGTATACTCTTAGTAATCCAATGCGCAGTAAATAAAACACCGGAACACCTTTGCCCAAATTCACGAAGATACTTAATTACACCTACGTCTGTTTTATGGCTGAGCACAGTCTACTTTTCTTTTTCACCAAATTGTCAGTCAGCTGGTCTGAGGACACACCAGCTTCATCCGCTGGAACAACAGACCATGCATGGTTCAGTAGACTCTCCTGTGGTTACGTACACAACTTATGCTCAACCATACATTGTCTTCTTTGTAACATAATAACCAATGAATCACCGATAATGATTGCTATTGTTATCCTGACCATCATTTCTCAGTGTGCCTTACCTTGCGCTAAACACGAGCAAGTGTTCAGAGTGTTGCCTGCTGACAGCTCATTGCTCTGTGATCTTAACATGGCAAGCTGTCAAAAGCTGTTTTCGAGAATTTGTGATCCCAGAATTTGTTGATGATGTTTACAGCTCATGTCTCCTCATCGGAATGTTTCAGTTCCACTTAACAGAGGTTAGTCAGTATTGCCCTTTATTGTAACTACAGGGGGCAATTTTATCTTGGATATGCACACTAAACAATTTTGACTGTTCATAAGCTAATGCAAATATCTGCCAGTGCCATGGCAACAACAAATCATCTTCAGATCATCCGCCACCCAGTCAGGACCATGCACAGTTGTTGTTGCATCTGACTATCAAGACATAAAGACACCCGAGAACTGTTTTAAATTCTGACGAACTACAGTAAAGTCTCGTTATATCGATATCGGATATATCGATAGTCCCGGTTATATCGATACTATTTCTATGCACGCACTGAGAAAATTACATGCAAACAGTGTCGGATATATCGATAGTCCCGGTTATATCGATATTTTTTCGGACTCCCTTGAATATCGATATAACGAGACTTTACTGTATTATATATCTTCTGTGTATTTCAATTTCAATCCATTGTATTGACTTTGCATTACAAGATGGGAATCGTGATTTATCAAAGCCACATTTGTATTTATTCTCCCTGTTGTTTAAAAAAAAAGATATGTGTATCAACCCAAATCTCAGTGGCAAGCAATAACACCACCTCTTGTGGCTTTAATCCACACTGCCCTTTTAGAGTACCGTCATCTTTCATCTTTTGTTCCATTGTGGCTGCGCTTTGTGAAACGTAGACCATTACACAAAGCGCAGGGCAGAGCCATGTTTTCTTTGCGGTCGACTTCTAGACTGGATCATTTCACAGCCCCGCTTTATTCAGCTGATAGGTCGGTGCTGTTGGACAGTCTGCAGCTGGATTGATGCATGACTCAAGGAGTCCGCAATGAGAATAAAATAGCGTCAGCACACAGCACTACAATGTGTATGTGGAACTGTCGCGGCTTGGAATTGAATCGGATTTACATGCAACAGAAGATCTCAGACAATATATTTTCTTCAATGGATGCTACAGCGTCATGTTTGCTTTCAAAACTTAGCCTGTAGCAGACCTGCACATTCCACCATGGCGTCCCTGATCCACTGGTGAAAAGTGCGCTTTGATAATAATAATAATCTTCTTTTCCTTTCGGCTTTTCCCTTTAAAGGGTCGCCACAGCGAATCAGTGTCCTCCATCTTCACAAGAAGACACTGGCTTGTATGCCCCTGTGGCTACAGAACAAGCAACTCCATGCTTTGATAATAATAATAATAATAATAATAATAATAATAATAATAATAATAATAATAATAATCTAAGCGCCTTGATCTTCTCCTCTTTCACCTAGAACTGCTTCATGCAACAAAGACGGTGCAGAAAGTGCTAGATTTAAGACTGTGTTTTTTTGTGTTGTGTTACATTATTTATTTTGTTTTTGTTTTGTTTTTTTACTTGAAGATGGCGCCGCGAGAGTGGCTGCCTTTACATTTTGTTTTTGCTGCTGTTAAATGTAAATTTCTCCACTATGAGACAAATAAAGGCTCATCTAATCTAATCTAATCTAATCTGCTCGGTGAGAACATGGCATAATTTAGTCGGGCAGACAGTTGCGACTTCCAAAGGGATCTGTCGTGACAAGGGGCAAGGCCTGCCTACCAAGTATCTTGCGTTTCCCATTTAAGGCTTGAGACTTAGGTTTTTTTCTTTCAAATCATTATTTATTTTAGCATTGTCGAAAAGGCTTTTAACCTTGACTGAGGTGACTAAATTGCATACCCAAGTTTGTGTGATTTAGGCATGCGCGGTGTCTCATGCGGCTGAGCGATTGTTTACAAGGAGAGAAAAGTTTCTTGGCACAACTCAGAAAGTAAACAGAATCACTTCTCTGTGTCATGCATACAGTCTGCTCTCATTAATGCATGCCTGTTTCGACATGTACATTTCCTTTCATTCAACAAGTTACTCGAGGAAGTGTTCCCCCTTACCCCACCATAGCATTTCCCCTCCAGTTTGTAGAATTTCTCAAAACGTTACGTTTGTTAGGCTGAACGGAAAATCACAGAAAAATCACCATAAGGGCTGCTTTGCATTTTTAATTAAGAAACCAACATATGAATATATTTGCATATTATTGAGTTGCCGATTAAATCATGCATCCATAATTAGCGCGCAGCAGCGTGCATTCACCTCTCTCTCTCGCTTGGGCTCCATGCTTGCAGAGTTTTTCGATGGGTGCCGCACGTCAACACTATTGAGACTCTCAAAGACTCACTTCACAGACAGCCGTCCCCGCCCTCTCCGCACACTTTGTGTACTCCCTCACACTCCGTCCCGTTTATATTTTCAGTAAAATTAGCTGAGGTTCTGCGTTATTTTTAAACCCGAATACAGTGGAAGGGGGGAAAAACGCTTCATCTTTGACAGAATATAAACAACTTCATTTCACTTTGCCACGTCAGACATCATTCCACCACCAATTACTGTCATCCGTTGACACCCGAGCGCTACCAAACAATGTGAACTATCACTTATTTGTATCATACACTCCATCTTCGCATGGGTTAATACACCATTATTTACTTAACAATCATTTGTTAGTATCTTTATATGCCTTTAATTAAACATCGCCTGATTATTTACAGCTTCGGAGAGAAGCTCGTTAACATACCGCTTTGGATATCTCATGACAACCCGACAGCTCGAGTGAAACGATTAGTTACATGAAACATATGCAAAGTTCAAGGGGCACGGAAAGATATTCTCAGATTTTACTGGAGATCTGAGAACATTGTGTACAATTTAGGTTATTTGTAAAGCTGGTCAACACACTACGAGGAACTCGACTGACACGGGGTGTTGGCGTGCACAAAGTTGAGCACAATTTCGATGACAGTAAAGGTGGAACCTAAAACGTGAGCACATATATGATTGGAGCTACTCGTAGTCCAATCCAACAAACAAGACTGGTCAGAAGCTGTACTCCCAATGTTATTTCCTTGTGAACTTGAAGCATGAGTTTTTGTTTTAAATATCCTGGTGAAGTGAAGTTACAGTGGTTATAAAAGATCAGTACAGCCCTGTTCTATTTTGTAATGTGAACAAAAAGACCTCAACTAAATCCCAATTTGACATCAAATGCTGTTGAGCGCAAATTGATGACATTAACAGAATGCATGTATGTATTTATTTATGTAGGTATTTATTTATTTATTTATTTATTTATTTAAAGTTGCTAATCTGGGACACATTTACTGCCAGACGATGTGCAAAAATGTGTTCACTCCCGTGCCAGGGATTTTTGTTGTTGTCATTTTTCACTCAAATTGCAGGACCCACAGAATATTGAGTTGTAGGACATGTAATTCAGCGTAAAAAACCTGACTCATTTCTTTCACCAGAAAAAAAAAAAAAGAATTGTTATGTTATATCGGTCTGGAGTTATCTGATCTTGAAATCGGGGTGGGTGTACAAAATACAATACTGTATATTGGATTGGATGGGTTGGATGTACCTTTATTCGTCTCGCAGTGGAGAAATTTACATTTCACAGCAGCAAAGTTATGAAAGGAAGAGGACAGCAAAGAAAGAAGTCGAAAAAGGAAAGACAAAAAAGTCAAAAAAACAATAAAAGACTAAATAACAAATATGACAACACAACTAGTGATTCTTCAGCACCCTCTTTGTGACATATTTGTCATACATATTGATTTATATAGCACTTTAATAACAGCTGAAGCTGTACCAAAGCGCTAACATAGACAAAAGGCAAATGCTGCCCCCTCGTGGAAGGAAGAAACATTGCCAGAGGTCTGTCCAGCACCTAATTGACACCCCGCTGCAAGAAAAAAAAAACACTTTCCAATTCCTGTCATAAATTCTGGAATGGCAGTGAATGAGTTAAAATGTCCTTTTCTGATCATCCGGGACAGGAGGGGGGCGATCTGTGCATGTGCTTGCAGCAAGGACAGTATGAGGGTTGTGAATGCAAATTTGACTGAGGTTACTCTCGAACTCAACCGATTATTTGGTTAGGCGCCAGGTAACAAAAAAGTACAGCAACAGCTACAGTGAAAATATGGCCACTTCCGCTCCGTTTTCTGTATCAACAAGGCTGTTCCAGCTCAATATAGCGGGAGGGACGAGTACGTGCAGGGCGGGACAATGAAAAAGTCACATTCGAAAGCAGGATTGGAGCACTGGAAGGGGGTGGTGGGCAAACAGGAAGCGCATTGGAAGAGATGTTACTTGTCACTGGCTGGCTGTCCGCTCTGCTTCGTCACATCTAGGACCAACAAAGTCCAACCGCATGCTTTCCTGATTGTTGCATATTTTCCCTTTTTCATCTGCCTCGTCCATTTCATTCTTCCTTTTTGTGTCATTACATCCTTTCTTGTCGCCGTCTTCTTTTGTTTGTTTCCAATTTAGTTATTCTGGAATCATTTCATTCCTCCATCTTCAGTATCAACAGTGCTTTTTCCCCATCTTCCCAATTCTTTTAATTTACTTCTGTATGTCCCCTCCCCTTCATTTTTTTGTCTTTTTTTCATTCCTGACTTTTATTGCTCTTCCGCCTGCTTCTCTTTGCCCTTCGGTTTTGTCTCCTCCTCACTCTTTGTCAGTTGTTGCGCCAGTTTGCCCGCCACGCAGCAGTTAGACGAAATTGAAAATGGGCCTTTGCTTATTTCTTTTCGACTGTCTCACTTTTTTTTTACTTGGGTTCGATCTACTTTTCCCCTTGATCTTCCTTCCCTCCTCCCTCCATCTCTCTCTTCATTTCCCATTCAGTCTGGTTGGGTACAATGCTGGGAGGCTGCCAGTGCTGCAGACAGATGGTCCACTTATTAGATGTGCATCAGCCTTCCCTCCCCTTCCTGCAGCTCGCTTTTTAATCAAATTAAAGCCAAAGGAAGAGAGGGAAGCGATCGAGAGCCAGAGTGACAGAGAAGGAGAGCAAGAGGGGTTTGGGAGGTCTGCTCGCTTGTTTTGGATTCGACTGTTTGTTGTAATGGGATGAGTGATGATAATATTAAAATGAAATTAAGGGAGACTATTACACCGCCTTGTCTGTTGTGGTGACTGCAAACACATCTGTCTTCTTTTTATCTCCAATTTTTATTTCCATTGGTTTGTTCCCCCTTCCTCTCCTAAACTCCTCGGTTTTTATTCTCAGTGTCTTTGGTCGGCAAAACCTGCTCATTTTCGGCTGAGAATCTGTCTCTGATGCCTCTTTGCCTAATGTTAGTGATGCCATTGGCATTTTATTAGCTCGAGAGGCGACTGATACTAAACCACATGATAAGATTGGGATTACGTGGGCAACCTTTGGGAAAATGTATATTAAAATATTTTGTCACGAATTTCAAGGTAGTGGGTGGTAGTGGACCCAAAAAAACAGGCAGGGAGAAGGAGTAGATGTATTTGACAAATTTTCTTAAATAGTCAGCACGAACAAAATATCAAACAACAAAGTCATCAGAACAAAAAGGTCCAAAGTAGCAAACAAAACTATGAATAAAACATGACGAGATGAAATAATCCTGACAGGGTGAAACAAACAATGACCCGATACTGAGTGGTCATGGCGGGAGTCCTTTTAACTGACACTGATTAAAACGACCTACACCTGCGCGGCTGCAGGCAGGGCCCAACAGTGCCACCCATTGGTCGCAAACCAAAACGTGACATATTTGAAATAAACTATGTTCGGTGACCCAGTAAGATACTTTGATTTCGCAACTTGGTGCATTTATGTAGGAAAATAGCATAGGTACAGTAAGCATCTGCTGTTTTAATTTAGCCCTTCTTTCCGACTACTGTGTATGAGAACTATCATACACAGTAAATAAAGCATTCAAAATGTCTGAATCATTCTAAAATTAATATTATTTTGGTGTCAGCCAATTCTCCATGAAGCGCCTCCAGTTGGTCCACAATGCTACTTATCTACTTTCAGGAAATTCAATTTCCTGATCTTTAGTCATGAGCCATTATTTTCATTTTTGCCAAACCTAACCCTCAACCTGACCCATTTTAATTGGTACTCTTTTCTTTGATGGCAGTTAAAATGAAAACAAATATATATTTGTTTATATATTTATATAGAAACAACCTCAAACCTAAAATAGAAACACTGTGGCTTGTTTTGTTTCACCAACTGAAGTCTTGCGAAACAAATGTGTGAGTTAATTTCAAATGCATTATGGTGTTACATTACTTGATGATTTTTGAAAGTAAGGGTCAAGTTTTCACTTTTTTTCGATGAGTAAATGATTCAGACTTGGAGGTGCCATTTTAACCTTTAACCTCAAATTCAAGTCATTCTTGCCATTGCAAGAGACAAACATGTAACATGTCTCGACTTGGACCTGTCTTTCAGTAAGTGAGGAGTGTGAACTTTGACCTAGTTCATGAGTAACCACCGAGGAGACAACTTCTCTTCTAATTTGGTGCTCCTTACATAAAATGGAAGAGAAGGGAATTGAATGACGGTGTCTCTAATGACGTGTGAACCATCTCCAGGGCCATGTAGTCCTCATTGTGCTCGTGCTCGGTGAAAAAAATGTCATCGGAAGTTAACTTTGTTGTTGCAATTTTTGGTCGTGTAATGGAATCACAATTGCAAATACATCATCTTTGCAATTTTCAGACAGACGGTTGTGCTTTTATAAGGACATACAGTATATGACCAGATCCCTCCATTTCATAAATATACCATATTTTCCAGTGTATAAGGCGCACCCAAAAGCCTTGATTTTCTTCAAAACCCTGCGCTTTACACGCAGGTGCGGCGTCTTAGAAGTTAAGTGATATTGAGCTAAAACAGGTATGGCCACTACTGTCATCTACCACCGACTCCATTTGCCCCTGTAGAAGAAGTCATGCGGAACCCCAGACTTTTTGGAAAACCTTTCTATATTTTATATTATATTTGCAAAACTTTTTTTCATTCATTGAAGGTGCACCTTATGGTCCGGTCTGCTTGATATATGGAAAAAGTTCGAAAATACACCATTCATTGGGGGGGCACTTTATACTATGGTGTGCTTTATACACCGGAAAATACGGTAATTGGTGTGCTATGGCTATTGTATCCATCCAATTATCCCTTGACACGCAGTGTTTGTCTTAGTTGTTCTCGTCATAGAAAAGGTCACACAAAAAAACCCATGCATCATCGTTTTCCCCCCAAAAAACACGAAAACGGCCGAAAACAATCATGAAACAAATCAAACAAAAAAAAAAACAGATTATGCTTGCCATCCCCAGTGGCATTATTGAATCTGGTTTGAAGTATCTTGTCCTCACAGTGAATTCATTTGGATATTTTGGGGGTGAGGAATTCCTCAACAATCATCACCTGCCTCTTTTTTTCTGGTTAATCACAACCTACTTCAGCCTGTGAGAAATTAGACACCCTTCACATCTCTTTTGTGTGTCCGATTTGAGTAAGCAAATCATTGAGCAAAAATTTACATTGAGCTCATTGACCACACTAATGTTCATGAAATGTAACCAGAAAAAAAAACGTCCATTTCAGGGTCCAACTGTCACACACATAAAAACTTTAATCAAGGCAAACACACTTCTAATAATTAATGTCAATGTACATAAACCAATGGATAATGAAAATTCATTAAATGACACATAAAGAAGGTGTAATATGATGATAAACCTCACAAAGATGTGGTAGAATTAAGAAAATCCGATGTAGCCTTACTTGAGGAGAGGTGGAGTCAGATGTCCGATGCATCAGTCGTGTTTTGTTAAGTCTTGTTCTTGTTATGATACACACACAGTTAATGTGGGAAAAAAAGAACATTTCCTGTCCACAACAATCAACAGGACGCAAACACAGAAAGACCACGTTATTAAATTGATGTTGATGTTTATTTTGTGATACTCATTGACATGGAGGTTACTGTCCACAAATTACTGGCAGATCAAACATGATTTATTTATTTATTTATTTATTTATTTATTTATTATTTTATTTTTAATATGCATACTTATTTGTTAATGTATTTATTTATCAATCTATATATATATTTATATATTTTTAATGTCAATCTCTGCACTAGCATAAATGACAGCAGTTAAGAATAGCTGAAAAGAAATCTGGGAAACGGCTCTCTAGATAATTGGTTGGTCCAATTTTTTTTATTTTTTTTGAAAGAAGACATCATTCCAATGATGAATGTGAACTAGTGGAAATGGCAATATTTTTAATTTGCCAGTTCCGTTTGGATTAGTCTCCAAAAGGGAAAAATTACAACAAACTTCAACTGCAGTATTTCTCATTTGAAAACTTACCGGGGTGGAAATTGAAGGGTGGATTGCGAAGGGAAAAATATATATCACTAAAGAAATCAAGGAAGATGGTGGGATGGTGGGAAGCTGTTTCAGAGAAAAAGAGGCAAAATAGAAAACTGAATGGATGAGAAGAGAGTAAAACGCGGGGGGGGGGTGGCGTGGAAGAATAATAGGGGCAACACAGGAGGAGAAAACAAGTGGCGAGGATGCCATAGGTGAGAGGGAATGAAGTGGAAAGGTGGAAGAAGAGCAAAAAAAGTACATCGGAAACCCTGAAGGAGTGAGACAAATAAAGACAGGCAGAGTGGACAACGTGAACTCCCTACTTCAAAGTGAGCGTTGTGGTGAGGGGGGCGGTGAGGGCCGCGTAAAGGTGGTTCCCAGATTTCGCTGAGGAAAGTTGAAAGAGTGGAGGCAACTGAGCGCGTGCCCGCGAGTATCAGTGTGCGCGCTTGACGGATGGGGAGGAGGGTGGAAGCGATGGTGGTGGTGGCGGTAGAGAGGAGGGGCACTCCGCTCTCTCTCTCCCTGCCCACTTTGCATATTCCACGCGCCTCTGCTCGGCCATATGGGAAAATGCAACTGAAGGAATTGTCGGCTGAAAAAAACCCGCGCAGCCACGGACACGCGAGCGGAGCGGAAAAGAGTTTGACATCCTAAAACAACAGAGCGAGGAAAAAGTTCGTGCTGCGCCGACCGGGAAAAGAGGCGCAAAGGCGAACGTGGACTAGTTAAAAAGCAGCATCATCGATTGCGACAGCGCGCAAACTCGAACGAAAGGCAGACAGAAGAGGGGCAAGTCGAGTTTTTCTTGCTTCGTTGGAGGACAGGAACGATGTATTGCGCGTACACTATCCCCGGGATGACAGGCAGCTCACTCATGTACTACTACAATGGCAAAGCGGTAAGGGCTCTTCTATCTTATTTTCCTCTATGTGAGTATCGAAAAGGGCAAAACGAGATATGGGTGTGAAGTGTTTTGAGTTTGCGCTCCAACTTCGAGCGCGTCAAGGTGAGACACTCGCTTCTTGTTGGCCCTCTGCGCCTGATTGTGTGACACGTTCAAGTGCGCGCGCGTGTGTATGTTTCCGTGCGTGTGCGCGCGGGTGTGTTTGCTTGACAGAAGCTACTGGGTCCGCCGCAAAATAACGTCGGTTCGCTTTGCGGACGTTTCTCTTGATGATTTTGGAGGATCGAGCTCGCAAGTCTCAAAGCGAAATAATAATCCACCGCGCAGATTTATTTAGTTTATATCTCTCTCGCTCGCTCTATTTCAAATTATCTAAATTGATGTGCACATCACAAAAGATAAGAGCCCTATTTGGAAAGAAGATCATTGCGTTTGATGCCGTCAACTGGATAGATCTGCGTGTAAAAACTATATGTCGGTTTTATTTATGTATTTGGTTATTTATTTATTGATTTAAATAATTTTCCGACTTTATTTATTTATATATCCATTTTTACAGGCCCATTTATTTATTTATGCATTTATTTTTCCTTTCCAGAAAGTCGGTTATCAAAATGTGTGTGAGCTTGTGCGTGCGTGTGAGTGTGCGTGTGTGTGCGCGCGCATGCGCTCGTTTTCATCCCAATCTGGGTTTTAAAACCATTAGCTAAAACAGCATTTTCGTATCGCCTCCAAAATGAGAACATAATTCAATACAATTCAAATAAAAAAATACTTAAAAACAGATAAATAAAGCCCTTTTAGCGTATGGAGTTTTTTACTTGCTTTATTTGCTATTTTGTTGTATTTTTATTAGAATTTCCCATTATCTTTTGTGCATTTTTTTCAGAATAATTGCAAATGGTATTTTTGCGATATTTAAATTTTAAATGACCCATTTAATAAAACACCCTAAATAAGTTATGAGGTGTTTGAACTCTAAGAACCAACCAGACTCCGTCCTTGACCCTCACCTGTAAAATAGCAAGTGGATGGGAGTAATTTAGAGCAAAAGCACCCCACCCCCAATTATGTCTGTGTGTGTGTCTCGACTTTAGAAACAGAGCGCAAATTGAGGGGAAACTAGAATTAATTTCACACATTTACTTGAATGTAGCAGCGGTTTCTGGAGAGATGCTCAGTATAAATTCAAATGAGTGGTTGACGTTTTAGCCAGATTCACCTGCCAGGGAAGTGTTAGTTCTCCTTGGGCTTGTCTGCATTTTGTGTCACTTCTGACTACCATGTTTCATGTGAAAAGCATTTTTCTACATAAATCTTATAAGTTGATGCCCACAAAAAAATAATAGCAATGTTCATTTGTGAATTGTAATGCATATATACAATGTTGGCGTTTTAAGGTCAGCTATGATCCTCCCATCTTAGATTGCACAAAAAATATGGTATATATATTATTTTATTAAAAAAAAAGATCTAGGAGACAGCTAAAATAGGGTTTATTGTGGATATTAATAACATATTTTTTTTACAAAAATAAATGGTTTAAATTGGATTGACTGATTTGTTTCATTCGGTTGAACTATTTTACTGTGTATTTGAAAAAAAGAGTAATATTTTCACTGCCCAGCGTGGAGACTGAATGAATTCAGTGAGGGTACACAAGCCTCGATTTGTATAAACACTCACCAACACTCTGCCTCTTTATGCTTGACGCCTGGCAGGTCTTCGGCCTCCATCAAACGCTTTGACTTGCAATGGTCAACTCGGGGTTGTCGGTTCCCAAATTCCTTGACTTTTAATACCATCTTTCACCTTACCGCTCCCGGCCTCCCTTTTGATCTCAGCGGCCTCTCTCGGCTTTAGAGCTCTCCAGTTCAGCGCTGCCACGGGGCTCGGTGTGGCACCGCTTTGTTTTGGTGGCTGGATGCTGGATGGCACATTGTGCCGACGGGTCTTGATCCGGTGCCAAGCTTCTTTCTATCCACACTTGCCCCCCTCCCCGCCCTCTGTCTCACTCTTGCTGTCTGTATCACAGCTTGTTTATACTCCATGTCTGTTGGCAAAAAGTGAAACAGGCGAATCAGAGAGAGAAACACTCAGATAAGCAAATGTTGTTTGTCGTCTTGTGTCCTGTGTTTGGGCGTTTTTGCAAGGCCGGCTAAGAGTTTTGAGGCGCAGTGTTGATGCTACTCTGTCGTCTGCGCGCAGTCGAGGAGCGGTGGGAGTGGGCTAGAGTTTTCGAGCAGAAATGCCTGGACGGATGTGCCGGACGGATGTGCCGGGCCCGCAGAGACCAAACGCGGAAGGGCTGGAACTGGGGCTTTGGTTTGAGAGTAGAAGTGGGGGAGGGGAGGCCAGGAGAGGAAGGCCGAGGCCTGCGCTTCGGTTAGCGGCTGTCAGCTCGCTAACTTAAGCTCCAGCAGCTTAATGAGGCAACAGAAAGCACGGCTAAAACAAAAGGCCTCATTTAAAACCAGGCCGGCCAGCCGGCTATTGTTATGCTAACGCCACATTTGAATATTCAGTAATTTTTAATTAGGAGGGTCCTAAACAGCCTGCCAAAATCTACGGTACACTGTCACTGTGCTGCTACAGAAAAAAAAAAACACAAACTAAAAAACACACTTTTAACACTTTTACTTTTTATTGGTGCTTGCCTGAAATTCACTTTCTGCGTTTGTTGTTTTTGGCTGACTCTTTTTTTTTAATCATCAGATTTGATTGATTGCTTATCTTCAATTAAAATTTGTCACCTGCAATTATCCAGCCCACCCACCTCACGGAAAACGACCCAGATGGTCAGTTGGCCTTTCAGTCCTTTCTTCCAAGGTGCTTGTTTCAAAAAGGTCAGAGGTCAAGGCCAAATATTTCTAGTGTGATGGCTTTTTGTTAAAAAGATCGACAAACTAAATCACATTCATCAACTCACGAACAAGTAAAAATAATGCTATTTTAAATTGTTAAAAGAAAAAAAAAGTGGGCCTTTGCAAAAGGCCTTCAAGTATTAATATTGATAATCATACTGATATCAGTCAACCCTTTTTACTACAAACGCTGATTCTCCATTTAAAAAAAATATAAATATATTTTTTTTTTTTAATATGTCACCTTAATGAGTTTGCATGTGCAAAATGTGCATCACGATGTATGTGGTGTTTTGTGGACATCCTGTGTGCGTAGTACATGTTATGCTCACTTTATAAATAGAAACATTTGTCTGCTTGTGTGTCAGTGTGTGTGCACATTGTTGTGTGTGAGTGTGTGCTTGCAGGCCTCTGACTCCATCGGCCTCCTTGTACTTGGTGTACCACTATAAGAAAAAAAAAAAATGAAGAGAGTGTGTATACTCCTAATTTCACACTTTCCGAAATATACACGGTCAAAATGAAATCATTGGGCATATAAATACGCAAAGACAACAGTGATGGACTTTGACCTTGCTAGCAGATAGGGAAAATATATATCTAGTCTGTGTGTGTTTGTGCGCATGTGTGTGTCTGTGTGTGTGTGCACTTGTGCATGCTTGTGTGTGTGCGTGTGTGTGTGTGTGTGTCTGTCTGTTTGTCTGTGTGTGCATCTGCGTGTGGGTGTGCTTTGGTGCGTATTTGTGTGTGTTTGCGTTTGTGTGTCTGTGTCTGCTTGTTTGTATATTTATGTATATAGTCTGTGTGTGTTTGTGTGCGTGTGCGTGTGTTTGTGTGTGTGTGTATTCCAGAAATTTCATTTTAGATAGATTCGAGATGCTGTGCTGATTTTCTGGCATCCACTTTTTTTATTTTTCAATCATTATTCTTAGCTGAATGAGACATTTCTTCCCTCCCTTGTGATTTTATCTTCTCACAATTAGTAATGTTGCGCAAAGGGTCATTTGAAGATCATTAGTGACATTATTGTCAAATATGAATGTCAAGATATGTGAGGTCCGGGATAATGAGATTTTCTACTCAATGTTTTATCTCACTATGTTCATTATGCTTCAGTACCAGTAAATGAATGCAATTATTGTTAATGCAATTATTGTTATTATTGGTCTGATTATCAGTATTGGTATATTTGTCATTACTGTTGTTCAGTTGTTGTTGTTGATAGTGAAGTTTGAGTCTTCATCTCAATGACAATAGTATTTTTGTATTTGTACGATAATGAAGGAACTACACCCTGTGCCATACAGCATTGCATACTCTGTGTGGGTTTTGTCACATTAGCTCTTGAGCCGACTCTCTCTAGTCACTTCCCTCTTTCTATCTTTATCAACCATTGACTTTCATATGTATGGTCACTCCTGTCAAACCGGGTGTGGCATCTACACACCCCGTGCATTTACCGTGTACACAACCTCACTGTGACGCAGGCATGCATCCAGAGCAGACACACAGACATTTCAAAGCTGCGATGAGTTGCGCGAATCTAAACACTTACAGAGCCTCAATCAAGTGGCATTCTTTGGATAGCTGGGAATTTCTACCTTCCACTGTCCAATGAGAAGCGAATCTCTGTCGTGCGAGTGACAGGTTTGATACCTAGTAGATTGACTGAGTGGCCGCCAGCACGCTCTACCCTCTGAAAATCAAGGTCAGCTGGCAGACGGAGACAGTCAACGGCAGAGCCGAATGATGGTGAGGGTTGGTTTATCCGGTTGGTTGACGGTCGATGCGTGCAGACAATCAATGTCCAAAGGGCTTTGAGCAGTGCGGCGCCATCCGCCGCAAATGTCGTCGGGCCAGCATTTACCTGCGCGATGATGGCCTGAATGCAGTTTTTTCAGTGGTATGCAGTGGTCAGACAGATTTAGTGCTCACCAGAAATTAATTTGACCGCCACACATTCAAATAACTCGAATCAAAGAGCAATTCCAAGTCAGATTTTGGATTGGATTGGATTGGATTTGCCTTTATTAGTCTCACAGTGGAGAAATTAATTTTTAATGCTGAAATATCATTGTTAGTCTTTATCTAATAGTTTCCCGCCCAAAAAAAGTTTCAATTTATTATTTTTTGAATTGCCAATTTAATGTTATCTACGAGAACTCTTGTACCTGAAAGCGTTTGGCTTAACCATTGACTTTAAGGAATACTGTCACTACTGCCAAACGGCATGTGACATCTACACACCATGCGCTTCCTCATGCAGATTACATCTTATTTCCTAGGCATGTTTTGCAATGAACACGTTTTGCTACATGTTCATTCGAATTAAAAAAAAAAAGCCTTTTTAGACTGGTTTAATAATTGTCTATGATCCAATATTACTTTTCAAATGTATGTGAAAATCAATTCATGCATCGTGTTTTTCCCCACTTTTAATACATACATTTTCTTTTTTAAATAAATGTAATCACTTCAAATTATTAAATGAAAATCACATTTTTTGTTTTGTTCATGTATTATTACAATACAATACATATTGATTTATATAGCGCTTTAACAACAGCTGTAGCTGTAAAAAAGCGTTTAACATGGACAACTTTCATATACAGGAAATAAAGCAGTCACAGAGACAGTAGAAAGCAAAACGAAGATCAAGTCTGAATCATGCTGAGTCATTAAAATTGAGTTATTAAAATGGATACTTCAATAGCGTATTTGATATCATTTCATGAAAAACAATGGATTAAATATCCAGCATCCTCATCCTGCCACTGAGCTTAAAACACAGTGTGGATATGAGGCTCTTACATGTACTAAGCACAAGCTTTTGCAAGTTCACATTTTTGGCTTTCGAGCAAAGCGTGGCGACGTGTGTCTGTTTTTGTTGTTTACAGCACAGACTCGGTGAGCCGCTATGCACAAGGAGGCGCACACACCCCAAAAAAATCCTGGGTATTTCTTGTCAACGTGGGAAAATGGCGCACTTAATATTTTGTTGGGCATACATCTGTGTGTTTTTGTGTTTGCGAGTGTGTTTAATGGGTCAATCATGCTGTGGCGGGCAGTTAGAGAGCCTGCATGGCCTCACAGATAATCACTGGACAGCTGTCACACTTGAAGCAAAACAAGCATAACACGCAGGCGGCACAGTAAAATGAAGCAGCCGTGTGGGTTTTAGTCCACACTCAGGTGTTTCTCATGTGCTCTTGTAGCAAAATGTGGGTCGAGGTTGGAGTCGAAAGATGTGAAAGAGAAGGAAAATAAAGAAGAACGCCATTGCTCCAGACTGTTGTGCTAATCATCTCTTTGATCATATTCCTTTGTTGTTCCAGTGTGGGTCTAATAACAGAATGCTGATTGTGTTGCTGGCAGCCAAGTGAATGTCCGTGTGTTGCTTATTGTAGTTTCATAGTGGCAGTCTGAACACACTGCAGATGCTGATTTCTTTTTAATTTATTTACTGTATTTTCCGGTATAGAAGGGCCACTGGAGTATAAAGCACACCCGCCATGAATGGTCTATTTTCAAACTGTGTCCATATATCAAAGTCAGCTTTATTGTCAAATATGGTAATATGCATGACATTCAGCACAGATGAAATTACTATCCTCTCGGACCCAGAGTGAAGGGCACTTAAAAAACGACAATTGACAACAGACAATACATGTAAATTGTGAATTTAAAGTGAGGTAGTGTCGTATGTAGAGTGACGTAGTGTAGTAATGCAAAAACAAAAAAAGGTTGAACTGAGGTCGTGCAGAAAAAAAAAAAAATAGAGTTCAGGATAGAGTTCAGGATAAGGTGCACCGGAATATAAGGCGGACAATGAATGAAAGAAAAAAATCAAAATACAATATAGAAATATATATACGTGTTAGGGCAATTTGCTTTACAAACACATTTTAAACATCTTTTTATTTCCTTACACGTCGTTTTATTTTCTCCGACTTCCATTTTATACTTGTACTTCCGGTCATGACATCACATCCTGCCGGTCTTTATAAAAGCTCTTAGGTTGGGTTTGCAGAGGACTATTTTCTGAGGATACACTGATTATTTCCATTGTCCTGACTGCTTATGGTCTACGACTGGCCTGATTGCCACATTTGCCCCGGTATCACCTCATCAGCATAACTAAGCCTATGTGGTAACGATCTCAAGAGTGTGTTGTAAGTTCCACAATGGCGATTTAGTGAAGGGTTTTGCTGTTTTCTGATAATATCATCTTTTACTCCCCTTTCAAACAATCTATGTTCTTTCGCTAAGTTTTTAAACTTTATTGTCGTCAAATGAGTGGTTGCTAACTTTTAGGTGCATGTGTACTCGTCCTCTGCTCTCCTCAACCTTAGATCTATCATAGCAGAGGTCTGGACATATACCAAATACCTCCAGTGGGTGAGGCAAGTCCTCAGAAGCCAGCTCAATGGCAAGAACAAGACCCGGGCAATAAACAGTTATGCCCTGCCAGTGATCAGATACCCTGCAGGAATAATAAGGTGGCCAAAGGAAGAGATTCAGACCACGGATGTTAAGACCCGAAAACTCCTCACCATGCATGGAGGGTTCCATCCCAAGTCCAGCACCTTGAGACTGTACACAAGCCGTAAGGAAGGAGGCCGGGGACTAGTGAGTGTGAGAGCCACTGTCCAGGATGAAACATCCAAGCTCCATGAATACATCAAAGAGAAGGCTCCAACGGATGATGTACTCAGAGAATGTCTCAGACAATGGGGAACAGAGGATGAGGTGCTGGATGAGGGACAATCATGGGAGGAAAAGCCCCTACACGGGATGTACCACCGAACCATAGCAGAAGTGGCTGATCTCAAGAAGTCCTATCAGTGGCTAGAGAGGGCTGGCCTAAAGGACAGCACAGAGGCACTCATTCTGGCTGCCCAAGAGCAGGCCCTGAACACCAGAGCCATCGAGGCAGGGATATACCACACCAGACAAGACCCAAGGTGTAGGTTGTGCAAAGAGGCACCTGAGACAATCCAACACATAACTGCAGGGTGTAAGATGCTGGCAGGGAAAGCCTACGTGGAGCGCCATAACCAGGTGGCTGGCATAGTCTACTGAAACATCTGTGCGGAGTATGGACTGGAAACCCCAAGGTCAAAATGGGAAACACCTCCCAAGGTAGTAGAGAATGACCGAGCAAAGATCCTGTGGGACTTCCAGATACAGACTGACACGATGGTAATAGCCAACCAACCAGATATCATGGTCATAGATAAAGGGGAAAGGAAAGCCGTTGTCGTGGATGTAGCGGTCCCGAGTGATGGAAACATCAGAAAGTAGGAACATGAGAAAATCGAGAAATACCAAGGGCTCAGAGAGAAGCTGGAGAGAGCCTGGAAGGTAAAGATGACAGTCGTGCCTGTGGTGGTCGGAGCACTCGGGGCAGTGACCCCCAAATTCGACGAGTGGTTGCAACAGATCCCGGGAACAACATCGGACATCTCGGTCCAGAAAAGCGCAGTGCTGGGAACAGCACGGATACTGCGCAGAACCCTCAAGCTTCCTGGCCTCTGGTAGAGGACCCGAGCTGAAATGGGGACAGACACCACCCATGGTGGGTGAGACGAGGATTTATATATATATATATATATATATATATATATATATATATATATATATATATATATATATATATATATATATATATATATATATATATATATATACACATACACATATATATACATATATACATACACATATATATAGCAAAACGTCCGACCCCTTCAAAGAAGTCCAGATGACGTCTGAAGAAACTTTTTCATCAATTAGAGGCTGGAATAAGCATTCCAAAAGCAGAATTTTTCGTGTTTGGCAATATTAGCGTGTTGAATGCCATTGTAAACGTAAAACCCCATATTTTTTTTTTTTTTTTAACTCAAATTAGATCTTTGAGTTTCCCCTTTTTCTAATATAACAAATAAAGTTTTCTCTGCCCCTCCAAAAAAAATAATAAACATCAGATGTTGATCCCGGAACTGGAATGTTGCTCTCGTACAGTTACAGACACAAGAGTAATGTTCAAGGATTTCTTGAAGTTGTATTTTTTCCCACCAGGTCATTGCTATAAACAACAAAACATACTTCTCAAATAATATATGATAATGATAATAATAATAATAATAATAATAATAATAATAATAATAATAATAATAATAATAATAATAATAATAATTAATAAAAACTAATAATAATGTTGTTTCACATGTGCAGTGCTGGACTGTGTGCCCAGCAACATTCCATACCTCTTTTCTTATTGCTTCTGGCACATATGAGGAATGCTCCAATTCCAGGCTGGCCAGCACGAGCAGTCTGGAGCTTTAGTCTTGTCTGTCCATCTGTCATCACTTTTAAAGCTAGCAAGAGTTCTTTTGAAATGAATCATAAATGCGGTATCAGTACGTCCGGTGATGTAACCCAGCAGCAGTATGAGCTAATAGCTGCACAGGCGCTCTCGACATGAAGAGGTCAAGGGTTAAAGTCCCGACAAGCCAAAATGATGGAGATGGAGGATTAAATGTATTAGTGTATCTTGATATGTTTATCATTTTGACACATTCTCTCTCTCTGTCTCTCTCTATCTCTGTCTCTCTCTCTCTCTCTCTCTCTCTCTCTCTCTCTCTCTCTCTCTCTCTCTCTCTCTCTCTCTCTCTCTGTCTCTTTCTCGAGAGTGGTTCTTTTTGGTCCAAATGAACCTTTTATTCATCTACAGATTGTTGTAAATCATATTTTGAGCTATTTCTCTCTTTGTCTCTCTTTTAACCCAGACTCGATATGGCAGCCATTTTAGTGTGTGTATCATCTGGTATGTGTTGCGAATGCTATGGTTGCCACGTTGCCATGGTGATTGTGAGCGTGGGGGGGCATGTTGCCTGTCTGCGTCACTATGGCGATGGGTTCACTGTGACCCAGCATCTGAGGGTACAGCTCACTGTTCTCCACTCTCTGTCTTTAGTCTTCAATAATTGACGTGGCGGCCGCCATCTTAGCTTTTGGCTGCATGCGACGGTTGCCTGCCAGCATGTTGCCCTGGCAACACCACTCTTCCGACCTGGTGCTGTAGTAACACTGGTCACGTTCTAATCCATGAACTTTTGGAGTTGGCATTCACAGATGACATTCAAATACTTTTGCAACCATTTCGGGATGCGAATGAATCAGTAGCTTGAAAATACATACTCAAGGAGTCAATGTTGAATATATGTGTGTGTGTGTGTGTGTGTGTGTGTGTGTGTGTGTGTGTGTGTGTGTGTGTGTGTGTGTGTGTGTGTGTGCGCGTGTGTGTGTGTGTGTGTGTGTGTGTGTGTGTATATATATATATATATATATATATATATATATATATATATATATATATATATATATATATATATATATATATATAGGTAGAGAGAGTGAGAGAGAGATATTTTTATTTTATTTTATTTTTTTAAAGGCATGAGTGAAGAAACATAAGAAAATGTAACTACTATTTTATACAAGCATGTCGGCTTCACAGTGCAGATATGCTGTGTTAGATTGCACCTGCCACCTTCCTGTATAGTTTGCATGTTTTCACCATGCCTGCCTGAGTTTTCTCTGGGTATTCTGGTTTCCATTTAGTACCAATCCATGAATTACCAATCATGGATTGGATTGGATTCGCCTTTATTAGTCTCGCAGTGGAGAAATTTGCATTTCACCGCAGCAAAGTTATGAAATGAAGAGGAAAGGAAAAAAAGAAGTAGAAAAAGCTAAATACAGGAGCTGCTTGAAAGGCAGCCACTCTCAAGGTGCCCCCTTGAAGTCAAAAGAATTAAAAAAAACACTAAATAACAAATAATATGACCACATAAAGACACAGTCATTCAATGTTAAGCACTTGCTGCACCCTCTTTCTTGCATGAATCAGTTCCTGATGAAAGAGTCACCAGTGGATCAGGAACATCATGGTGGAATCTGCACGTTTACTACAAACACAAAGCTATAGGCTCACATCTCCTGTCCCACGTAAATCTGCTTCAATTCTAAGCCGCGTACATGTACAGTAAGATAATAGTACACTCCAATTTGTCCCATGGTGTGATTGTAAGCTCGGATGGTTGCTGGTGTTTGTGTGCTTTTGGTTGTTGGTGTTTGTGTGCCATTGGGCGGCAACGAGTTCAGGGAATACCCCACCTTTTGAAAATGGCTAGGATAGGCTGCAGCACGCCTGTGACTCCCATGAAGAGAAGCCGATTATAAAATGGATGGTTGGCTATTCCATCAGTGAAGAAACTGATTTCTTCACTGAGAAAAGTTACTGTCAACATGCAGCACGTTGTTTGTGTGTGTGTTTGTGAGAATGAATTTGTGAGCACACTACCTCCCCATCCTTCTTCTCAACCTGACAGCTTGAACTCCCGGGGAGTGCAGAGGTCTCATTGGCTGGATGCCTCCCAGCTGGCTTTGCGATTGGTTTTCAAGTCCATTTTGTCAGGAGACAAAATGTAGCAAACAATTTAAGGATTAACTCATTCACTGCAAGACAATGTGCAAAAATGCGTCCATTCCAGTGCCACGGTTTTTGTCATTTTCACTAAAATTGAACCTATGGCTCTTTTGATGATTGCATATGGCTCGCCGATAAAACTAAAATATGTATTTACTTTTTCGTTTCGTCGTTTTTTTTCGCCGTTCATTTCTCGTTGGCGCTGCAGTTGGCAGAAAGCGCAATTTTGATTGGATGACACTGACCTATAATGTCCGAAAGCGCCATGTCGATTGGATGTTAGTGGCCGTCATGTTGAAACAGGTAAACGGCCCTTTAAATGAGCCCAACGAGTGCACTTCAGCGTGAATGCACCGGTGTGTGTGCGGCGGGCGTCTGCAGAAGTCTTCTAGACGGCTTTTCGATCACCGAATGCGGGCGTGCACGGGGGAATCTCGGCCTGTTCCTTTTGAAATATTTTCAAAGTGTTTGAGCTCCAGCAAGACGGCGAGGAGAGAAAATGTTCTGATTCTAATTTGCAATGAAACAATACCATCGATGAAACAGTCGAATGTCAGTGACATTTTAACAAGCCCCATGTTAACGTTAGCATCGACATACTTCTGCGAGAAGTCGATTGCAGATAGCAAGTGTGGAAGCTTATGAGCAGTGTGCAGGCTAACTAGCAGTAACTTCGCCTCTGGACCGGCAAATTGAATTTCATTCCGA
>NC_142751.1:6805008-6807508 GCF_051943395.1 Hippocampus bargibanti | reverse complement strand
TTAGCAATTCAACTCCGAGCATTGATGCGTACGTGGAACTGCCGTGGCTTGGAATTGAAGCGGATTTACGTGTGGCTGGAGATGTGAGAAAATCTGTTTTCGTCAATGGATGCTACAGCTTCGTGTTTGCTTTCAAGATTTAGCTTGTAGCAGACGTGCACGTTCCACCATGCCGTCTTTGGTCCTCTGGTGAAAAGAACGCATTGATCCTCTTTTTTTCATCTAGAACTGTGTCTTTTGTGTTGTGTCACATTATTTGTTTTTTTTTTGTTTCTACTTTAAGATGGCGCCATGAGAGTGGCTACCTTTTCGTCAAAAACCTTTTGTTTTTCTACTTCTTCCTTTCCTTTCCTCTTACTTTCATAACTTTGCTGCTGTCAAATTTAAATTTCTCCACTGCAAGACTAATAAAGGCTAATCCAATCCAATACAATCCAAAGGCTAAGGTTTCTGCACTCTGTTCTCATCATAGCAGTGAACTCAGATAACTTTGCGAAGGGATCGAAGGAGAGCTGCTAAATAGGTTAGTGGTGCTGGAGAACACCACTAAATAATGGATAAACAGTCTGCTGCCTCACGAGAGCACAAGAGAAGAGTGGAGAGGGCCAGAAGAAGACCTTTAATCCACTTGCAGGCACTTTGCTTTCATTGTATACATTGGAAGTGAAAGCTAAATTCCGTTTTATAATAATAATAATAATAATAATAATAATAATAATACTAATACTACTACTACTACTACTACTACTACTACTACTACTACTACTACTACTAATAATAATAATAATAATAATAATAATAATACATTTAATTTACAAGCCCCTTTCAAATCACCCAAGGACACTTTACAATTAAAAGAACAAGAAACACCAGAATCATAAAACCATAAATATAATGATAAATAATAGAAGAGCTGATTAAACTAAACTGGGAATGTAATTTTACGGATGGGTTTTGAGGTGGGATTTGGAAGTGGGAAGAGAGTCAACATGACGGATGTTGGGTGGAAGTGAGTTCCAGAGTTTGGGAGCGGAGTAGCTGAAACACTGGTTAGTACTTGGATGGTTGACTGCCTGGGAATACCAGGTGCTGTAAATTTAGAAGATTTTTTGTGGGGTGCTAAAAATAGTTTACGATTTCAGCGGAGTAGCTGAAACACTTTTTTTATGAACAGTTTTTGTCGTGCTATGTCCATAGTGAGTCAAAACCATTTTCGATTGGACCTTTCCTTGCTCAGGGGGCAGGTAATGGAATGATGATGGTTAGCCGGAATATATTGAATGATACTTCCTGAATTTATTTTGTGTTTTTTCTTGTGTCATGAAACATGAAACTTCAAGCAGAAATCCTCCCCACAAAGACATACTCACCGTATGACGTAGTCAGCTCCTCTCAGCTCACTTTCACTTGTGTGTCGCACCTTTATTTCTTGCTCTCTCTCGGTCGCCCCCACCTACTGTTTTCTGTCTATCGCAGACAGCCCCCACCCCCTTCAGTCACAGGTGCCGAATGCTTAGAAACACATGCGCGTGCACACACAGGCATGCTGAGTCTACTTATCTTCACATTGGGGGCTCTAATCAATCCACAGGAAGCTGAAGCTCCATGAGGAGAGAGCAAGGGAAGTATAAGAGAGTGTGCGTGTGTGTGTGTGTGTGTGTGTGTGTGTGTGTGTGTGTGTGTGTGTGTGTGTGTGTGTGTGTGTGTGTGTGTGTGCGTGTGTGTGTGTGTGTGCGTGTGTGTGCGTGTGTGCGTGTGTATGTGTGTGCGCGTGTGTGCGTGTGTGTGTGTGTGTGCGTGCGTACGTGCATGAGCATGTCTTGGTGCGAAGGCATGTTTTCAATTACCCACATGTATTTTTTGCAGATGTGCGAGAGTACCAGTGTGTTTTCCGTCTTTACCCCTCAATGTATTTGATTGCTTCCTGTCCTGTTTCATTACTTATCACCTAATATTTGACGAGGGTCTCCCTTTTCACCTTTGACACATTGCTGAATTAAATTGCCTTATCTTTAATTTCCCTTTGCCTTTGTTCTTGCCGTCTTATTTGTTTCTTTTTCCTGCCCAAAAGTCCTGGATTTCTTCATATGGACTCAATTAGGCAGCCATGCTCAAACTGAGTTTGGGTGTGTGTGCCTGCGTGCATGTTCGTGTGTGTGTATGCGCATTTATGTCTGCTTCACATTAGCCCAATTGCAGGTTGGTAGAATAAAGGGCTTGGCTCGGTGGGATTTCCTTCCGCTTTCTCAGAAACACGTGTGCACAAGCGCGCGCACACACACAAACACACACACACAGTTTTTCTCCCTTCCATGTGGTTTGAATCAGGGACATAATTAACCTTCAGAAGGCTCTGAGACCGTGGCTCAGATCTCCTCTATAAAAATACATCTAAAAAACAGAAAGCCCCCGAAAATATGTTTGATCTGTCTGCGGCATGTTTGAGTCACTTAACCACGTCTGCCTCAGGTCTGGTTTTGAGTGCAGAATTATGGCGGGG
>NC_142751.1:6715008-6800008 GCF_051943395.1 Hippocampus bargibanti | reverse complement strand
AAGTGTTTTTTTTTTCCTTTCATCTGCAGGTCATCTGTTTTTCAGCGTTTCTTCTGTAGCCCATTTATGTCACATTCACGTGAAAACATTCAAAAGTTGAAGTGCTCACAGCCGCATATTGATTTTATGGGATAAAAGTGTTGAGTGAGAGATGGTGGGAGGAGATGTGAGCTTCGAACAGTTGTTCCAGGGCCTTCGTCATCCGGTGCGAGCACGCGTCATGGCTGAGTGTTTGCACGCTATATGCACGCACGCATTTCCAAACACGCTCAAGCAGAGGAATGTAACGGCGAGCTTCCTTTGGTCTCCTCGTGTGGCCGTTGCGCTCGTGAGGAAAAACGTCACCTGTTTTGAGTGATAACAGGCCTCTGCGTCTGCATGGCATCTCACTTTTGACTGTGTTTTGGGTGCAATGCCGCTTGGCTGCTGCTCCCCCTCTGAGAAGAAAATCAACGCTTTGTTCCTCCTTTGCACATCAAACTGGGCCTGAATAAAAGGAGAACCAGACTACGTGTCGCGACTGCTTTGTCAAACACTGTTTTGGTCAGAAGTAGTGGGCGTGTCCGGTGGATCAAGGGAATAATAATTCTTACAAAAATTATTATTAAGTACCGTATTTTCCGGTGTATAAGGCACACTCAAAAGGCCAGATTTTCTTCAAAAGATAAACCTGCGCCTTATAAGCCGTTGCGCCTTATATGTGAAGTATTATTGAGCCACAACCGGTCTCACAACTACTAACAGCAGCCACAGACTCCATTTCCACACCAGAGAAGAAGTATTGCGCTACCCAAGCCTCTACTATAGCATCTTATAATGTGGTGTGCCTTATATATGGAAAACTTTTCTATATTTATATATTATATTTGGAAAACGTTTTTCATTCATTTAAGGTGCGCCTTATAATAATAATAGTAATAATAATAATAATAATAATAATAATAATAATAATAATAATAATAATACATTTAATTTTCAAGTGCCTTTGAAAGCTCTCAAGGACACTTTACAGTCACAGACAATAATAAATAAAATACAATTATAAATAGAAACAAGAGATAAAGCTACACAGAAAATGTGATTTTAAATACGTATGTGGGTTTTGAGATGGGATTTCAAGGTGAGAAGAGAATCAATGTTATAGTCCGCTAAGCCTTATAAATGGAAAAAGCTTGAAAATACACCATTTATTGGGTGTGCGCCTCATACTCTGGTGCGCCTTATACACCGGAAAATACAGCAAACTATCAGTGATGCACTCTGTTATGTTTGAGCTCCAGCGAAGTCAGTTATCATCATTATCATTCACTCTGTAACACTGAACAAGATAAGCAGTGTGGAAAATTGATGGATGGGTGAATGGATTGATTGACCGTGGATCACGGCTTGAGTGTATTTTCTGTACAATAGGCAGTGCCACAGGACAATGCATTATGTCCCGCACCCCGACACCCCTTGCGGAACAATTGTATTTAGGGATGTGTCAATCAAGTCTCACTGAAGAATCATCAGCCAATAGAGATGAGAGACTGTCTGTGCGACGTTGAGTCTTTCTAAGATGTCTGTGTTTTTGTTTGTTGCAGGTATACGCTCCGTCTGCCAGCACAGCTGACTACAACAGGGATTCGCCGGGTTATCCCAACTCCAAACCAACGGGTTCTGGCTTCCCAAGCTCATTTTTTATGCCAGGTAGGGGACCGTGGAAGCTGACAAAAATTGTAAACTTTTTTTTTTTCGCGATAGCTATCTGACCGTGTCCAACAAAATCCCATACAAAAGAAAACTCCACCCATGCGCACATGTTGTGGCAGATGAAAGGACTCAATATTATAATTTGTATTTTGTTAAGTATAAAAAAATATTTTTTTCCCTGTAACATAATGCAATATGCATATTTTTTTCATCGTCCCCCGTTCCAATCTTATATGTTCTAATTTCCAACACCCAATGTTATCATATCAATTATATCATTCATTTTCCTTTTGGCAATTTTGCTTATAACGCCTTTACAATGTAAACTTCAATATAACTACTATATTTTCCTCCCAAAATGGTGAAAAACGCCTTTTTACAGTGAACCATGGAAAGCTAACTGTTGATTATTGTAGTGATGTGTGAAAACAAAAATAACAACAACAAAAAAATACAAGACTGAACTGAACGTCTCGCTCACGCCCACATTGCGACTCATGTCAAATGGGAATCTCTTTGCGGCGAACAAAGGCTTTTACCTTTGCAGAGTGGTGGCACAGCTAGATGCTAATGCTAGCTTTAGCATGAGCGTTCACTTGCAATTGCGTCATTGTCTTGTTACAAATGCACCTGTGCTTCAATCATTGGTAATATGCATTGAAAACGTGCTCAGTGCACAAGTTTTATTTGACTCTTCTTTTTATTTTTATTATTAAATATGTTATTCTGATTTCAAGATGGCGCCACAATAGTGGGTACCTTTAAAGCAGCTATCTTGTTCTTCTATTTTCTTCCGTTCATAAATCGCAGCTGTAAAATGGGATTTTCTCCATTTTGAGAGAATTATTCTTATTCTTATTCTTATTCTTATTCTTATTCTTATTCTTATTCTTATTCTTATTCTTAAGATGGTCACCACAGCGGCGAACCCTGGAGCAGCAGTAGCAGCAATCTCAGCCAACAGGGTTACCATGGCAGCATGTTGGGAGGCGGGAACCCTGCCCATGGCCCTTCCCAGAGCTCCTCCTACTGTGGCGTTCACCCTCACGACAGACTGGTGAGCTGCGATGCTATTCACTTCACAACTGCACCGTTTTCCAGATGTGAATGTCATCATCACAAATTTCGAAACATCGTATTTACATACCTTCTCGGTGCACTTCTGTGAACATATAAATACATTGCTATTCATGATTTTATCATTTCTGTTCAGAGTTACCCGGCACATTCATCAGCAGACATCAACTCCAGCCTTCCTCCCATGTCCAGCTTCCACAGAGGAGCAGGGGGCGGGGCCAATCACTACAGTACCGCATCTTGCTCCACCGCTCCCACCAACGGCACAGACAGCATTATGGGTAAGACCCACAAATCATTGCCTGACTCCGTACCATTTTGTTGGAACTAATTGTCAAGAGATCAGGCTTTAAAAAAGCCTGTCATTCAATGTGCTCTTTGCACTGAATCTCTGAATCATGGCTCGGTTTTTTCCACTGATGAGAATTTGCCCAAAGCAACCATCGTGCGAAGTATATCGTGTATTTTAAGTCGCAATTTAGAGAATATATTTCATACACGTCTTTGGACATCCAGGATTATGAATGACAAGTTTTTAAGAAACCAACAAGTAAACCTAATTGTATGTCGGACCGGAATGTTGTAATCCAATAATGTGTTGTCAACAGTTGTCATTATTTAAACGATCCAATATTGCATTCTGTGTGATTTTCCATTTCTTGTTTTCTTACACGGACAAACAGAGAAAAATCTTTTTTTAAACCCATTTTTTAACTCATTCGCTGCCAGACATGCAAAAATGTGTCCACTACATTGCCAGGGTTTTTGTCATTTTCACTCAACTTCCAGGACCCACTGAATATTGAGTTTTAGGACTACATAAACATTCAATGCACCATAAGAAACCTAAGACTCTCTTCTTTCATCGGAAAAAAAGACTTAATTCCAAAGTTATATGAGTCTGGAGTAATATGAGGTGCAAGTGAGTGCGGTTGTACAAAAGGCAAATGCTGCCCTTTCATGGAAGGGGAAAAAAATTGCCAGTTGTCTGACCAGGACTTTATCCCCACCTACCCCCACACAAGAAAAAATAAAACCTAACAAATGCGGGAATGGCGCTCCTCGTCATACTTTACAATTACTGAATAAATTCCGCAATGGTAGTGAATGAGTTAATATAAGGGGCCTTACAAATTGAAATGACTTTTTTGGTGGCTTGTGCCCCAACCATTGAGAAAATACATTTGGAATTACCCATAGCGTTATATTGTCCTCCCAAAAAAGGATGAAAAAAGCTACATTAAAGCATGGTTCGTTTTCATAATAAGGTGGACACAAACGCGCAGACTTCAATTTTGAGAGCACATGAAACAACAAGCCTTCAAAAAAATACTTAATTGCAATGGATAAGACACTTGTGCACCACCTTGACATCGACACGCATTCACTCTCACTCACGTGTGCAGCCTGCCAGATGGAACCAGAACCATTGCTTTGAGTCCAACAGAACAAATAGGAATAGCAATAAGAAACAGATTGAAAGTTTGTTTTCATGGAAAGACAAGCATTCCAGAAAGTTATTGTGCCTGTGCGTGCGTGCATGCACAAACACACACACACACACACACACACACACACACACACACACACACACACACACACACACACACACACACACACACACACACAAAACACGCACGCATCCACACACACACTCATACCATTCAATGTGAGTGGTTTGTCAGAAAACAAGTCGGCGCACCAAGAGAATGGCAAACACGTGTGTTATTTCATCAAACCTTTGCAGTGTGGTACGGATTAAAATACTTCTATCAAGAACACTTTTCCGGATAGGATTGAGTTTGACAAATTCTGTCGTTCACACCAGGATTTAAATCCATAAAGCACACGGCCAACTTTGTCAACGCATTTGTTTGACGATGATGGCGATATAACATTTATTTGTCTCACATTGGAGAAATTCTTAATTCACAGCATCAAAGTTATGAAAGGAACAGAAAAGGAAAAAGAATAGGAAGAAAAATGGAGTTTATTCCGTCGCTGGGGATAATGACATTGACTTCACCCATTTTTCATTGGAATTTCATTCATTCATTCGTTCCGTCATTCGTTTGTTCGTACGTCCGTTCATTTACATAAAATAACTAAAAAGAGAGTGAAGACACAAAAACTAATTGCTCAGTTATGGCATGTCAAATGAATTTATTTTATTTTCCATCAAATCAGATACACAAACAGGAAATTGAGTCATATTTGACTTTACAACGGATCAAATATACAGACAAATAAAATTCTATTTTCATCTTATTAAAAAAAATAATCTCACCCACGATGTCACCGTTACCCTTGAACAGCCATTAGGACCGTAACACCATACAACAAAGTCAACAAAATAATGGTTACTTCAAAGAGTGTCTTCGGATATCGTCATAATAGATTTGGTACCAAAACAAAAAACTTCAATATCTCTTTTATTTATGACATAGACAAATTCAAAATGTTGGTACCAATTTTAGCAAGCATCATAAATGATGACTTCTTTGATTTGCTTTTGCGGGCCACATAAAAATGACGCAGTGATCCAGATCTGGCCCCGTGCCTTGAGGCTGACACATGTGCTCAACATGGTGCAACAATTCCAGATGGGAGTTTATGGTTGAGGTTCAGGGTTGGAATCTCTCAGATGGCCAGAAGTGTGGCATTCATGAGGCAGGCCTTAACCCCAAAACATGCTGCTTCTTTTCTTTCTTTAGTGCATCAATTTCCAGGGAAATTACCTTTTTTTCACCTGATACCGTTTATGTTCATGTGTGAATGTATGTCTAACTTGTGTGTACGAGTGTGAACTTTCCATCTGGGATCTGCCATCAGGAATTGTGAGTTGTGAGCATGTCAGACTTCTTCTATCTGCCTGTGTGTGTGCTTCTGAGTTCATCTGGTACATTGAGGTCACATCCTTCCTCTTTGGCATCGGTACACTGCAAGTGTGTGAAACAGATTTGGTTGAACGGTAAATCCGGTCTATTTGTAGAGACTTCAGGACCGAGACCCTCCACAAACCTCACAGGTTTGCCAAGAGTAGCTGCTCAGAGTGCACATCGGTGCTGTCTGGCCAATAGCATGCACATTTCTAGACACGACCAATGATTGGATACGCTCCAGCAACTTCGTACATTTTGTCATCACTTAAAACTGAATAAACTCCTCAGAAATGACTTTCCCATTAAACAGTGACACCTGGCTCACAACTGACACTTGCACTGTTCAACTGCACATTGAATCAGAAGTGTGTTTTTATCTTTATTTTATATATATATATATATATATATATATATATATATATATATATATATATATATATATATATATATATATATATATATATATACTAACCACCCTTTACAACACAGAACCCTCCAGCATAGGGCTACACAGACATATATATATATATATATATATATATATATATATATATATATATATATATATATATATATATATATATATATATATATATATATATATATATATATATATACACATACACAGTAAAGTCTCGTTATATCGATATCGGTTATATCGATAGTACTGCTTATTACGATACTATTTCTATGAACGCAAGGAGAAAATTTACATGCCGCAGGATCGGATATATCGATAGTCCGGTTATATTGATATTTTTTCCGACTCCCGAGCATATCGATATAACGAGACTTTACTGTATATCACATTTTTATATGGGTTTTACCAGTGTTTGAAATAATGTCTGCCCGGTGGCCCAGGACGTACAACTTTTACGTCGGGCGTACAACTTTCAAAATGTCTCGGCCCAGGCGGTCGACAACTTCTTCAAGAATTTTTTTTTTTTTTCAAATCAAACGTTTGTTTTATTCAATAAAGCAAAATATATAACTAAACCGCTACAAGTCACTTGGACTCTTCTTTCTAAGCGACTTTCAAAACTCTCAGGTGCACTTTCGAGTCACGGTATAGTCCAAAGCATGGAACGGGCTTCTGATTGGCTGCTGAAAAGTATACTTGATAGTTTTGAAAGCCACTTAGAAAGAGGAGTCCACGTGGCTGTGAGCAGACAATGCAACGCAAACATTGCAATCCGCACCATGACGACAAACGGCAAATGGAGCAAAATCTTCAGCAAGGGATATTTACCATAAATTAAGCAAGGGAGCATTTGTGGTAGGTACTTCCTTAATTTAAAAAAATCCTTTATACTTTGCAACAATGTTTTTTTTTTCTGATTAGTCGTCTTATTATGTTTAAAGTCGTGAAAAATGGGGCAGGAAACTTTATGGCCGGGCAGGCAACTTTTCCGAGTTGTCTGCTTGGGTGTCCGCTAACTTTTTACTGGTTTTACCATCTTTTGTATTTTATGGTGATGAAATGGTGGGCAAAAAGCCATCTGTTCCTGAACCTAAGCCCTGATGCATACATTTTATCAAATATCACTACATGTTTTTTATTATTGTTTTTATTAAGGATGTTGAGGGAGAGCAATAGGAGGGCAGATTAAGAATCAGTGCCCGCCCCAGTAAAAAATAAATTAAAAAAATACAAATAAATCCAGATAATAACTTTACTTGCATCTTTGATTCAAAAAAATGTTTAGGCATGGTTAAATGTTCAAAATAAATGAATAAATGGACCTTGCACAACAAATTGAAAAACTGTTAGTCTGACTGTTATTGCTGTAAACAAACACCATACTCGGTGTCAAAATAATAAAAGAAGTAGAAGTCATGAAAGTGAAAGAGCTGAGCTCTTGTGGGAAATTGAAAAGATCAAAGAATTTCTCTCAAAAGAATTGAGAGATATCTGGCTTTTGGTACCATAGCTCCAGGATATGGAGGAGGCCTGTGAAGCTCTCGTTTTCAAAATAAAAAAGCCCATAGCATAAAAATGGAGAACTCTTCAACAATTGTATTGAAAAACTAATTACCAATTTTTCAAACAAATTCACCCCCATATAAAATGAGACTTGATTCCTACATTCACCTTTCTAGTTTTTCTGTTCCTGTCAACCGGAAACACATTTCCCAGTTATTTGGAGCAATTTCATAAGAATATTGAGATTGAATGTAGTCGCATCCTTGTTTGTGAGAAAACATCGTTATCCCTCCCTTGTTCAAACGTGTGTGTCTATGTGTGTGCGCGTGTTTGTGTGTGTGTGCGTGTGTGTGTGTGTGTGTGTGTGTGTGTGTGTGTGTGTGTGTGTGTGTGTGTGTGTGTGTGTGTGTGTGTGTGTGTGTGTGTGCGTGTGTGTGCATTTGAATGTGTCACAGCTAACCGAGCACAGAGCGGCGCGACCAGTAGCTCCCAGACAGGAGACGCCTTAGGGAAAGCACTAGCGTCGGTAAGTACAGCGCACACGTGCACACATTAATAATCTAATATTATTCTAGTCTCAACTATGTGTAGAGTATAACATAGAAATATTATTTGTCGGGTTCATGAGCCCTAAACTCAATTGGTTGTGGGTATTTTATGTATATTATTTATTTATTTATTTATTTATTATTTTTCGTTTATTTATTCATTTATTTATGTATGTATGTATGTTATTTCAGATCTACTCCCCAGACCACACAAACAACAGCTATTCCTCCAATCCCTCAACTCCAGTGGGCTCCCCGCCCACCCTCACAGGTACTCCGACATCCTTGCGATACACACCAACAATATTACAACACAAACATCCAAAGGGAGAAACATATACCGTATTTTCTGGAATATAAAGTGCACCTTCAATGAATGACATTTTAAAACGTTTTCCATACATAAAGCGCACCGGATTATGAGGCGCATGGTCAGCTTTTAAAAAAATATTTTGTTTTAGGTGCGCCTTATAGTGCAGAAAATACGGTATATGCATATTATATGCATTTTTGATCATTATCATCGGAACTTGACTGTGATTTGAATCAAACTTGGTAACAAGATTTGCATCAAATAAAACTATCACAATGCTATGAGTTGACTTGTTTTTTTTTTTCTTGCCCCACCACCAGCCCTTTCCTCCTGCTTCTTAAAATGAAAAATGACTCCGAATAATAGTTGTGTTGAATTTGTCTCTAATTGTCGCAGTGACACATCGTTTTATATTCCTCCTGCGAGCCTTGTGACAGATAGCTTTAATTACGCGCACCATTTCGACAAATTGTTCACAAACCTACAGGCTATGTGAGCGTGAGCCGTGCCCCCCTCCACAGCACAGACTACCCCCACTTTACCCTCTACGTCCCTCTCTCCCACTCTCATCTTTTCTAGCTGGTTGGGCTCCTGCTTGCATAACCGTAATTGGTGTTTATGATGGTGTCAAAGTCACTCTACTTTTTACAAATGAGAATTGAAACCTATTAGCGAAAACCACATGCAAATTGATATCCAAGGCTAATAATGCTGCAAGGGTGGTTGACAGCGTCGGACTGAAAGCAATTTGCCCTGCCACATAATAGCTATATATGTATTTGCACATGAATGTACGCCGATGATTGTATAATAATTAGCATGTGGAAATTAGCATTGATTTTGAGTTCAAGGCAAAGAGAGAATACACCAGAAGGTATACCTGTGCTAATGAGATCAAAGTCGAGACCAAGGCTCAGGGCAGTGAGCAAGTAAAAGCGAGATAAGACAGATATATCATGCATCCGTAAATCGACAACACAAAGCTCAAATTTGCAGCGATGTACTTTTCGGATCAATTGTAAATGAGTGAAACCAGGCAAATCTTCAAGAAGTAATTTCTTTCTAACATCTCCTGTCTCATGTAAATCTCTTCTACTCCAAGCCGCGACAGTTCGACATACGCATATATATATATATATATATATATATATATATATATATATATATATATATATATATATATATATATATATATATATATGTATATATATATGTTCAGCAACTTGATAAAATAAAAATATAATTCAAGACATTTTTTTTCAGCAACTTGATAAAATAAAAATCGGCAGCAAATTGCAGTGCAGATATATGCAGTGGTTGTAGGTTCCGATCTGGGCTTTGTCTTTTGTGTTTGCATGTGTTTGTGTGGCTTTTCTCAAGGTACTGCAATTTCCTCCCACATTGCAATAGCTGAAGACTTTCAATTGTCCTTATCAGTTCAAATGTTCTTCAGCAATTTAATTGGATTCCACCCTCACCCCATTCGAATTAATTTGCAAGCTACTTGAACCAAAGAATAATACTCTCACGCGCAATGCTGTTGAACCCGGCCAACTCTCAAAAGTCTTATCTTAATGGGAATTCAACAAGTGCCTCTCATCTCTGTCTACCAGCTAATGAGACCTGTCGTTTTGGATATCACCTTTCAAAGTGAAAAACAAACAAACAAACAAACAAAAAGATTCAACAAAGCATACTTGTCTCGCTGATGACACATGCTCATCAGACAGTCACTACGACTCTTTTCAAAGATGCACATCTGATATTTGCATGTCTGTTAGGCAATATGATGACTTGGTTTGTTTGTTTTTTTGTTTTTTTTACTGGGCCTTTCATGTACAAATTTCACAAGTGGACATGATTAGAGACCTCTTGCATTTCAAGCTCTTTTGCTAAAAGCAAACCTTTCTTCTTTAACACGCCATCCATCATTTGAAGAAAGGCCAATTTTTGATCCGATCAGAGCGAAATGAATCATCACCGGTGTCCAAATAATGGCCTAAAATCTGAGAGAAAAAATACAAAAAAAAACCAAAAACAGTTTGTTTACTGCTGGCTCATGAGCATGACACGATTGCTCGAAACGCTGTTCCAAATAGAAATCTTGATTCGAGGAATGCTATGCTATCTGTAACCGCAGTAAAAACAAAAAGCGGACTGCTCTGTGTCAAGACAACACAGTAATGAATATAGCATGAGGAATTGAGCGGAGCCCCGAGGTGGCTTGTTTGCTTTTGAAACGTGCTGCGGTCTTTGGAATCGCTGGCACTGATCTTCATTGAGGAATACGAACGTGTCAACAGTTGCGTGCAGATAATGTGCTAGCCTTGCTAGCTTGGGGAACTGCACCCCATTCCAGGGTCTACTTTAAAAATAAATAAATAAATATGTCTGTGTAAGCTCTCGTCGTAAAGGAATGGTGCATCGATGAAAAGGTTTCTTCAGCCGTCATCTGTACTTCTTTGAAGGTGTCGGACGCCACCTCAGGACAGTAGGGATTTATATGTAGGGCCAGAGCTATGAAAGCTACCAGCAAACATTTTTGTTATCTGACGAAGCCTCTTGGATGAGAAGCGAAACGTCCGACACATTAAATAAATAAATAAATATTTTGCTCTGGCTGCTAAGAAAAGGTCCCATTTTGCTATTCCTGTTTGCATTTACAATTAGGCAATACATGAAATAGAAATGAATCACCACAATCCTTTGATCCTGTAATGGCCTCTTCTTCTGATCAATTCTGGTTCTTTCTCTCCCCAGCCGCCAGTTCAGCTGTGTGGTCCAGGAATGGCGGGCAGGGAGCATCGTCGCCAAACTATGAGGCTCCTCTGCACTCGTTGGTAGGCGGATCTCCACAATGTGTTTTAACTATATATGAGATGTTTTGTAAGAGTTCAAACAAGTTCCATCCGTCTTAATTCCGATAGAGTGTTTCAAAATCTAAGACGAGTTTTGTTCCACTTGAAATTTGTTTAGAAAGAGGCACATCGTGAACAATAAGTTATTGCTTATTGAGTTTTCTCAGCACTTCTTTTTTTCACAACTTGCAGCAAAGTCGCATTGAGGACCGTTTGGAGCGCTTGGACGATGCCATTCACGTATTACGAAGCCATGCTGTCGGTCCATCAACAGCCATGAGCGGCGGACACGGTGACATGCACGGCCTGATTGGGGCCGCGCATACGCACAACGGCGCGATGGGCTCTCTGGGAAGCGGCTATGGGACAGGACTGCTGTCCAGCAACAGACACTCACTCATGGTAGGACCTGGTCATCTGTTTTGTTTTTTCGTTGCTCATGTGCAAAGATGGCTAGAAATACACTATTTGAATACAAACCCCCGGGGGAGTTTAGTCTACTTAGAAAAGCAAACAGCTGCGTGGCATAAGGAGACGTGGGTGTGTTTGTGACAGAGGAACATTTCGAAACGCATCCACACTTTCTGATGCCTGAACACGTTCATTCAGGCCCGGATTGTTTGTTTTTGTCTGTGCATGATTCCGTACACACATACACCCACATATGTTGTGAGCACAAATGATGTTTACCTTGCCTGATTCATTGCCATTCCCGAATTTATTCCAGAATTGAAAATCATGACGGGAAGCGCCATTCCTGAATTTGTATTTTATTTTTTTGCAGGGGGGGTACCGATAAAACGCTGGTCAGACCTCTGGCAATGTTTTTCCCTCCCATGAGGGGGCGCTAGTTGCCTTTTATGCAGTCGCCCCAATTTCAAGCTCATATAACTCCAGACCCATGTAACCAAAGAATTAACTTTATTTTCCTGATGAAAGAAAAGAGTCTAAGCTGCATTGAATGTTTATGTAGTCCTAAAATTCAATATCCTGTGGGTCCTGCAATTTGAGTGAAAATGACAAAAACCCCGGCACTGGAGTAGACACGTTTTCCCATTGTCTGGCAGTGAATGAGTTAAAATGTCTTTGCATAGAATATAGCTTTATCTGGCGGGTTTACAAAGAGCAACTTTCAATGCTGCAATGTTAAACATTTAGATTGTTTTCATCCTTTTTTTCTAATTATACTATTGGACCCAGAATCGAGTCAAAATGACAGAGTCGATGTTACTGTAATGAAATGAAATGATAAAACAAATTCCAAATATCACAGTGCTCCTCCGGTAGTGCCCACCAGAACTGTAGAAGTCTCTGTCTGTCACAATAGTTTGGCGATTATTGATGGGATGAAGGTAAATGGAAGTGTTGGAACCTTTACCAAGAAAGTCTGCTTTCTGTTGAGGTGTATTTTCCCTCAGGGGGGATTTGCAGAACCACACATGATGCAACCCATTTCCAAAAAAAACGGCGGAGTAATGAGCTGAAGAAATGCTGACCAATATACCAGAAGAATTTGTTTACAATTTTGGATGACCTACGGATGTTATATTTTGATACATTTAACTTTGCGCTGTCCTCACCGGAGCAGTTCAGCAGCTTTGTCACACTCCCACTGGTCGAGTTGGTAGCATTTACATGGAAGTGTTTTCTCTGAATGGAGAACATCTGCTGTAGAGGCGTGTGCCTTTGCGCCTCTGTGCATGTGTCACTCGGGTCCCAATTCTTAAGTCGTTGTCTCACACATTTTTACACAAACACATTTTCACGTCACCTCTGTCTTTATTCCAACCAGTAAGCATATTGCTTCTGTTGTACAGGTAATGTGAACGAGATGTATTCAGGTTGAAAATGATGAGGAAGCGCAAAGCTGCGGCTTGAGACTCAACCCAAACACCTGCTTTCCTCTTCACAGATGTTTGCGTGTGATAATCAGCCGTCAGTGGGTGTGGTTTCGCACAACGCGTCATTGCACGTTATGTCAGTGCTCGGTGAGTCGCATTGTTGAAGTCAGGGCAGGATATGGCCCTTGATTGCCTTACTGCTTTTTGTCTGCTTCATTAAAAACATAATCACAGGAAGTGAGTCACATCAAGCAATGCTATAATGGAAAGAAAAACAAGCAAAGTTAACTTGCAATCACACCTCAGGACAATTTGAAGTGCTCCATTAAACGACTACGCATGTTTTTGGAATGTGGGAGAAAAACAAAGTACGTAGAGAAGACTCACATAGCCATGGGCTGAACATGCAAACTCCACACAGGGACCCCAGAGCTGGAATCAGACCCTGCTGGACTGTCCACCAATCATTGAAATGAAAGCAAAAGCTCAGCCCGATAAATATATAATAAGTCGAACTAAACTAAGTTAGACATCCGGTACGGTGCTGTACCCTTTAAAAAGTTGATTGAAGATTACAAGATATTTGTCGTCACTTTGCATAGGCGTACATTTCATTGGGGAGAGATGAGGTGACATATGAGAAGTTTGCAGTCTGAGCATTGTCACGGAATGAAGTAAACTCATATCTCAAGGCACCACTCGATTTAATTATTTCTCTGTTTCATTCACATGCACCCATGTGTACACTCATGCACGCACAAACACACACACGCACGCACACACACACACACACACACACACACACACACACACACACACACACACACACACACACAAACACACACACACACACACAGCTGTATGTAGTTTGGCTTTGTTTGGGAGAGACGCTTGCAGACTGAGGTCATAACTCTGGGAAAACAGGTGGCAGACGGATGTGGGTGAGAAAGTAGGAGAGAGAGAGAGAGAGAGAGAGAGAGAGAGAGAGAGAGAGAGAGAGAGAGAGAGAGAGAGAGAGAGAGAGAGAGAGAGAGAGAATGGTGTGCTAGTGTGATTACTGTATGTTTGGAAATGACCCACTTTAATGGTCGTCCCAAGGCATAATGGTGCCTAAACGGGTCTGAATATATAGAAGAGCTCTAAAACATACAGTGATACCTCAGCTTACAAACTTAGAGAAAGCGACAGGGAGAGATATATAGAGAAAGAAAGAGAGGGAAAGAGAGAGAAAGACTAATACCGTGCCATTTACTCAATTTACATGATGATGATGATGATTTTTTTTATTTGTCTCATGTTGGAGACATTCCTAATTCACAGCAGCAAAGTTATGAAAGATAGAGAAAAGAAAAAAAGTTGTTCACGTATAGCCGTGATTGTCGCCACCTATTGCACTGACATTATTGTCTGTGTGTGTGTGTGTGTGTGTGTGTGTGCGTGTGTGTGTGTGTGTGTGTGTGTGTGTGTGTGTGTGTGCGTGTGTGCGTGTGTGTGTGTGTGTGTGTGTGTGTGTGTGTGTGTGTGTGTGTGTGTGCGTGTGTGTGCGTGTGTGCGCATGCGCGCACATTTGTGTGCATTTAGAAATAGCAGGTGCTTGTCTTCAGTTTGCAGTCTTGCACTGTGGCTATATTGTTCTCAAGTACTTACGGGTCTAGGTTTAAAAACAATGTCAGTGGATCTATGTATCCAATTAGCATTGTGGCATTTATTATAGCCGCAACTGAATAGCCTCACCCATGTTTGGGTTGTGGAAGTTCTTTCTCTTGTTTTTTTTTTCTTCTTGGTTCTAAAAGTGCTAATTACATTTCAACTTTTCCTTGACTTACCATATTTTCCGGTGTATAATGCGCACCAGAGTATAAAGCGGACCCTCAATGAATGGTATATTTTCACAACTGAATAGCCTCGCCCATGTGTAGGTTTTGGAAGTTCATTGTCTTGTTTTTTTTTCTTCTTGGTTCTAAAAGTGGTAATTATATTTTATATCTATATTGACTTACTGTATTTTCTGGTGTATAAGACGCACCGGAGTATAAGGCGCACCCCCAATGAATGATATATTTTCACAACTGAATAGCCTCGCTCATGTGTGAGTTTTGGAAGTTCATTCTCTTGTTTTTTTCTTCTTGCTTCTAAAAGTGATAATTACATTTGAAATCTACCTTGACATATCGTATTTTCCGGTGTATAAGGTACACCGGATTATAAGGGCAACTCCCAATGAATGGTGTATTTTCAATTTTTTACATATATAAGATGCACTGGACTATATTCAATGAATGAAAAACATTTTCCAAATATAATATATAAATACCGTACGTAAAAAGTTTTCCAAATATAAAGCGCTACAGTAGAGGCTGGGGTTACGCACTTCTACAGGGGGAAATGCAGTCGTAGTTGTGAGACCTGTTCTGGTCTTACACATCGGAGAATATGGTACTTAACACTTCCTGTGTCACTAAAATGTGATTTTATTTCAGAAGAAAAAAAATGAAGACATGTGACGGGCATTGAACTCTATTGCTTTTATGGATGAAGGGATGTATCGGCATTAAGAGAAAAAGAAAATATAAAGAAAACGAATGATGCGAGTGAGCAAACTAACCTTGTTAGGCTGCAAACGGGTGAAGCCTGAATCAACGGCATCTCAGCTGTTTCCAGCACTTCATTTGCCGTCGGTCACGCTGTCGAGATGTGATAAATCAACCAGCAGTTCCAAGCAGTCCACCAAATTCTTAGTGACTAATTGATTACTTTTCCCATGGCTCATAAACATAAAAGTTCAAAGCGGAGAGTGACTGTTAAAAGTCTTAACATATGAACTCATCAGACTTGAGAATGATCCCTCTTGGTTTGGATTTAATGAACATTTGTGCAATGATAATAAAAGCTGACAAACTAACCTACTATTGATTGCTGACCAAAAACAAATCTGAATGATCTGTGCAATCTATTGTAATGCGCAATCGTATTTACGATTTATTTAATCAGAGGTCTTGCTTGAACCTGATGAATGATGCGTTGTGAGGGTGTCACTCCAATTCATGGCAACGACGCACGCCTTTCGAGCAGCAGATCAGCAGTTTGTCTAATTTATTTATATTTCTCGCTGCCTTCTGTCTCCTTGTCTTGCCGTCCTCATTGAACCAAATTAAGGAAGAGAGAAGGAAGGCTCGTTAAAATATAAAACCCCTCCATTAAAAATGTACGCTAGCCTCTCTTTCTCGTTGCTGCTGCCATTGGACGTTTGGGAATCCAGCTTATGATGAAAGACAAAGATTGTTGAGTGGTAAAACCTAACTCAAAGGACAACCAAAACCATTTTTTTGTTTCCTAACTGACATCAGAAAAACATTTTATGGCATCTAAAATCCCCAAAGCACACAGGCTGATATTTTTTAGTCAAAAGAAAAAACAACAATAAAAATGAATTAAGGTCTCCCAAAACTTGTCATGATCTGGTTGGCGACCAATGGGTGGTGCTGTCGGCTCCGCCTGCACCTGCACAGGTGTTGGTCGTTCGATCAGTGACACTCAAAAGGACACCCGGCACAACCATTCATGGTCGGGTCATTGTATGTTCAATGCTGTTGTATGCTTTGTATGCGGTGCATGTGTTTGGTTAACCTTGGCGGACTTTTACTCTTGCTTTTCTTTTGATACTTTGTATTTTTCTGTTCAAATGATTTTAAAGTTTTAGATTTTGTTCCTGTTGACTTTATTTTAATACAATTTGTCAAACACAACCTCCTGCTCCCTCCTGCCTGCCTTTTGGGATCCACAACTGCCTTCTCGGTCAGTGACGATTCCTACCGTGACGTCACGGTACGTATCGTCACCAACTCAAAAATATGAATACTGAATATTCAATGTAAGTCTTAAAATGTAAAATATAGCTATATGCGGTGGAATCTTTGTAAAATACGCTGAGTAGATGTCATTTGAAGTGATTTTACAAATTATGGACACAACTTGTCCGGGGGCGTCGGTTGTCCTTTAAGGGAATGTGCGGATGTATTGATGGACAGATGGGAGACAATATGCGGGAGCACCGAATAACACCCCGTCGTGCGATGTGTGGCCACCATTCTGTGTGACAAAAAAAAGTCCTCTCCAACGACAAGGGACATTGGCATGTGGCTGGCAAGACCTTGTTGCTTGGCACCGTGATTCAGAAACAGACAATGGAGTTTGTTTTTATGCATACTTGTATTCACATTTGGGCATAACGATGCAAGCGATGCTTCCCAATGCTAAAACACTTTCAAAGTCTGCGTGCCACAAATATGCGAGGAGATCTTGATGAATGTCAAAAACGGCTTGACAAATACATGAATATTTGTGCCGTTCAGTCTGATTGGACGGCCAGCTTTTAACTCAGTCAGTGCCATTCCCGAATTTATCCGGGAATTGAATTCCAATCCTATTTTTTTTTTCTTGTGGGGGGTGATGATAAAGTTCTGGCCAGACCTCTGGCAATGCTTTTCCCTTCCATGAGGGGGCAGCATTTGCCTTTTGTCCATGTTAGCACTTTGGTACAGATTCAGGTGTTGTTAAACTGCTATATAAATCAATCTGTAAATATGTACATATGTGTATTTTATACAGCCACTCCCATTTCAAGCTCAGATAACTCCAGACTTATATAACTTAGGAATTTAACTCCTTTTTTTCTGATAAAGAAGAGAGTCTAAGCTTTTGTGCGCTAAATTGAATCTTTATGCAGTCCGAAAACTCAATATTCTGTGGGTACTGCAATTTGAGTGAAAATGACAAAAACCCGGGCACAGAAGTTAACACATTTTTGCATATCATCTGACAGTGAATTGGTTAAAATGTACACATTTGCAAAGCTGCTGTTGCAACTGTGCTGTTGCCAGTATGATGAAAATAGCCATTTTTGTGTTCGTATTATTCTAAAATGTCCCCAAAATAGTGTGAGTTTCTCCTTCATCCCTCTATTCTTTACGCTTGGTGGTTGGTTTGCCCAATGAGCCAACTGCGTCCTTGGGATACCATCTGTAACAATCCCTTTGGCTTCAACTGCTGGCCACTGAATTAGTCACAGCAAATGGATATGTTTGGGAGAATTTTAGCGAGTCAGCCATGCAGTATTAGCGTAAACTAGCACCCAATTTAAGCAAACCCACACCACATCGATGATGTAAAACATGAAATGCTTCCCTGAGTATTTCTGAATGAAAACTGTACATCAACATCTGTACAACACTGAGTTGCTCATCAAAGAAAGAGATTTTCAAATACTTTTATTTGTATTATTTTCATTTGTATGACATGCTCAAAGTGCAATAAAGACTTTTGGGTGCAAGACAATTTTTAAGGATGTCAACAAGGAAGACAAACGTGCACACATTCACACAGATACGCACACTGAAAGAGATCATCCCATCTCGTGCCAAAAACAGTGAGTCCCCGCTGGAAGCTGCTTGGTCCCCTGGGAATTAGAAATCCCACAATCAAACATATGGGCATTGAGATAATTGTCAGTTGTTGTGTTGTCATGTGCGTGCGTGTCCGACAGATGGATAGGATGCATCCAAGCACACACACACACACACACGCACACACACACACACACACACACACACACACACACACACACACACACACACACACACACACACACACACACACACACACACCACACACACACACACACACACACACACACACACACACGCACGCACGCAAGCACGCACGCACGCACGCACACGCGCCCCACTCTCGTATGGCCCGGCAAACACCAATCAACAAAAAGAGCCCACACTCTCGTTGAAAACAGACACGTCCTGACAGGCAAATTCAACGGGACAGTCACCCACTGGGCGCCTTCGAAGTTTGGCCTTTTAAAAAGGTAGATAATGCCCCCAGCAGGCCAAAGCCAACATTACAACATTTTGGAGTAAAAAGACCGGAAGCAGGTTAACTCTCACGGCCATGTATATACTTGTCAATTTATACGTTTTCCCAGTATTTGATTTGATTGTTTTCCCCGGGATTATAATTATTTATAAGAGCAGCTATTAGCCAAGGTTGACAGATATAATCTCATCTCATTTTCTGTACCGCTTATTCCTCATTAGGGTCGCGGGGGTTGCTGGAGCCAATCTCAGCTGTCTTCGGGCACGAGGCGGGGGACACCCTGAATTGGTTGCTAGCCAATCGCAGGGCACACAAAGACATACAACAGTCACTCTCACACTCACACCTTGGGACAATTTGGAGTGGTCAATCTCCCTGCCATGCATGTTTTTGGAGTGTGGAAGGGAACCGGAGGACCCGGAGAAAACCCACGCGGGTCCGGGGAGAACATGCAAACTCCACACAGGGAGGCCGGACTGGGACTGTGAAGCCGGTGTGCTAACCACTCCACTACCGGTCCGCCCTTGACAAAACATTTTAACAGAGGTGGCGGGGGGGATTGTGTACATATAAATTTGGTTCATTTTGTTCCTTTTGGCTGTCCCCCAAAGGTGAGTTCTCACCGAGAAGATGGCAGTATGGGTCCTTTACGCGGTGGCCACTCGATGTCGGCGAGTCAGGTGCCGCAGCTGCCAGCACAGTCCGCCACCTCGCCAGACCTCAGCCAAACGGATCCTTACCGCGGTAAGCCCCTTCATCATCAGAGCAGACTCAATCCAAATTATCATCCAACATTTTCTGTGACTTTACCTACAATGTGACATCTTTGTTTTGCATTTTAATATTGAAAACAATGTCCCATAAATAATTCACAAAGGTTATATACAGGGTGAGTGACATGAAATAGAAAACAAAATGGGGAGTTTCTTTTCAACTTGAAATTGGAAAAAAAATACAGGATTAATTGTACTTTTTTGTGGGAGAGATGAATAAATTGTCCATAATTCATGACAAAACATAATAACTTACTTTTTTACAATGAAGTCGTTCCAGGCAAAAGTAGACCCACGCGCTAAAGCCAAAGCTCAGCTGTCAAACCCCACATTTACTGAGCACTAAAACACTAAATAAATATACGCTATGAATATGGAGGAGGGAAGTGTATATGAGCAAAATGTGAAACAAATTAGCCCTGAGCTCTTTTTAAAGGCTGCAAATGAGTTTGCTGGCAGCAAAGTTCAGCAAGCAGAAACTACCGCCAAATGTGTAATGAGGTGAGAGAGAGGGAAACACACACTCAAACAGAAAAAGAGTCACTGCTCCTCATTTTAACACACACAAACACAAACACACACGCACAGGCACACGCACACACACACACACACACACACACACACACACACACACACACACACACACACACACACACACACACACACACACACACACGCATACACGCACAGTGTAATATAAGTGTTCAAGGCACACACACACACACACACCCCTCACACACATGCACAGTGTAATATAAGTGTTCAAGGCTGTGTGTGCGCGTGTGTGTGTGGGGGCAGGGTTTGGGGGAACTATTAAATCTGTTGGCAGGCATTGATGCACACATTATGGATTAACCATAAGTATTTCTATTATATTTTGTTTATTTTATGAAATCTAATAAACTCTGATTGGAATGTGACCAGTCAGTGGTGCCCAGCTGTTAGCCTCCAGCTAACTTGTGACTCTAAAGAGGACAAATGGTATCTGAAACTGATGGATGGATAATTGACTGAGCTATTCACACTCCCAAAGCAATCTCTTTGGATAACCTTAATTTCCTCTGACCAAGAGTACTGTGTATATATTCAAATGTCAAATATTCGATCTATAAAAAATATAAAAGTGATTGTGATTATTTTATCGATTGATACAGCAACTCTCAGATATTTCGTATTCAAAGAAAACATTTGATAACTATCGGCAGGACAATTGGTGCATTAAAAAATGCAGTCACAATTTCCAAAATTGGACTTAATAAAGGTTTTTACATCTTTTTGTGTTTCGTTCTCAATTGTGAACATTTGGAACTCGTGTTAATCTGAAATTGTTTATCAAAAAGCAGCTAGGTAAATTTTCTCCTAGTAAGAGTTTCTGTACTGAAAAACATGGATTGAATTCAACACGTATCCCCAAATTCACAAATGTGTTCGGTCTCACTGGGTCTGGGTTCATTCAGACATTCAAATGGGGGGAAAAAGTCACCTTCACATTAAACTCATTGAAACTGTTTGTCCACAAAGTAATAGTAATTATACTGACGGACACATGGAAGCCAAACACAGGCTGTCACTCAAAAGTGAACATAAAATGCCTCCAGTCAGGCAGACGGAGATTCAAAATGGCCGACAGTTGGTGCTGTATGTGTGGGAACAGTTGAGAGTGTTCTGTTGACAGGGAATTTGGCAGCCTCCCAGTTACCGATCCATACAGACGTCAAATAAAGACTTCACTGTTCTACTGAGGAGAGAGACGGACAGGAGGCGATAACGCCATTCACATTTGCACTACAGCTTGCGCACAGTTTATTTGCTGTCAGATATTTGGGTGTTCAGTCATCCCGTCAAAAAAAAACATAAAATTCTCGATGAATGTAACAATAATCATTTTAAATTGAGTTCTTCTCTCTTTGTCCATCTTTCGTTTACTAAGGGATGATGCCATAACTTTGTCTGGTTGTCTGGTACATGCCCCATTTCCCTCAGAGATACAGTAACTGCAAAGAAAAGACAACGTAATTTACATTAGAAACCATTTGGTTTGATGCACTTACACAATAATAATAATGGCAGGCATTGGCTGCTGTGCATCAAAGGGTGAGGAAGCTGGTTTGGAGCACTTACCACTCCACAAATTGCTGCCCAAAAATGTGTGTGGGGATTCTGCAGGCAAGTCTATGAGTAAACTGGATCTGATTAAAGCTTAGCACCAAAGAAAATAAAGACCTTTTTAAACACAAAATAGATAGTATAGTGATACCTCAGCTTACGAACTTAATTGGTTCCCAGAAAGTGTAAGCCGAAAAGTTTGTCTGCCAAACATTTTTTTCCTATTAGAAACCATTAAAAATAAGAATGATCCGTTCCCAGGTCCCAATAAAACATAATTTCCTACTAAATAAGCCTGAAAACTACACAAAATATATCTTATTTTATGTATAATAAATGTGCTATTATATTGTAATTAATGAAATAAACTGTACTTTATAATAACGTTTTATTTACCTTTGTGGTGGTCATTGATGTAGTTGCCTCTTCATGATATCCGAGTGAATTTACCATGCTTTCTCTGCAATAATACCCTCACTCACACGTTCCGCTGCATTTCGTTCATCCAAATCAACACAGAAACACCCTTAGCCACACGTAGCAATGGTCAATTTAGCATACTGTTACTTAGACGCTAAGCCACACAAACGCACACTCATTCTCACCTGAAAACCCACCTGTTTAAACTTGCTTTCATGGTCTAATTTATCCTGCTGTTTTATTATTTATTGTTTTATGCATGATTTTACTGTTTTGTGTGTTGTCTTTGTTGTAAAGTGTCCTTGAGTGTTCAGAAAGGCGCTTGTAAATTAAATGTATTATTATTACTATTCGTGTTTTTCGATGATCTCCTTCTTCTGCTCGACTGTAATTTTATTTTGTGTCCTCTTCGGTTTAAAACTAGCCTGTGGTGGGGTCTTTTTCGGTCCCTTAATAGCAAATGTAATCCACTAGATAGCAAACCACGTCTGCCCTCTAAGGGGGTGTGGAAAACTCGTCAGCCAGCCACCGTGGCTGTGTGGTTTGGTTCATGCGTCGAAAACTAGTTTGCGGTCGGGAAAATTGATGGATGGATATTATTTTTCAACTGTTCACTCTCTTTTCAACTTTTTATACATTTACTTTCTCAGAATATTAAAATTGAAATTTGGTTATGAAAAAACAAACTGTTAAAAATATCAATTTCTCAAATATTTCTGTTTTTGCTACACAGACACCTTATCTAGCACTTACCTGTAAATGTATATGTTTTCCCATGTTATTATTTTTTTATCATTTCAAATAATATACGCCGTACTATAACTTTTATATGGAAAAAAAAATTGGGAACTGATCTTACAAAACCCATTTTGGCTTAAATCCCATTCGTCTCAGCTGTTGGTTGCCTACGACAATGCTGCCTCCGAGCGCTGCCATCGTCATGGCAAACCAGCAAAAGTAATCCTCAATCGCATATACATATATATATATATTTTTTAGCGCTGCGTGCGGTGGGATTGATAAAAGCGCGGTAAGGTTGATAGGTATGCTAGCTCGCTAGCTAGATCATTGAATCGTTAAATTATTTTTGCTCTTTGCAGCTCTATCTGGAGGCCTTCATGGCCATAGCACCTCTTCCATCAGCTCAGAGATCAAGTCCGAGGATGAGGGTGACGAGAATCTCCTGCAGGACTCCAAACCTTTGGACCCCAAGAAGGAAGACATAGACAGCAAGGATCCCAAAGGAATTGATAGGTCAAGATCTCCCCGCCAACCTCTTAGATGTTCACTTCTATCAAAGCTCTCATGAGGCTGGTTCCCCAAATCATTTTCAATTCTAAAAGCCAGAGAGCATTTGAAAAAGGAAGGGCTTGGAATTTTGAGTGATTTTGGGGCCCAACCTTTCGACTTTGATGAAGTGACCAAGTGTGATGAGAAGCAGCAATACATATGCTAAGGCTGAGACATTTTTGCTCTAAAACCACCAGGTAGCTCTGTTTTGGGAAACACGGGAGCTGCTAATTGGTTTGAGTTCATCCCGTGCTTTTAGCCGAGAACCGCAGCAGCGCTGTTAAGTCAAAACAGAGGTTTCTGGTGGTCAAGAAGCTCACATTTGATCCTCTTTGTTTCTCCATGGTCTTGAGCCTGGTTTTAACTGTTTCTCACACAGCAGAGTAGAACCCACCATCAATTTTGCAAAAAAATTGCTACATTGCATTCAGGAGACTGGAAACCAGCACCAAAAAATGTTTGATCACAACCGGATGTCCACTGCTGACTTCACACTAATACAGTAGAAGTAGTGTGCAATGAATTGATCGATTTATTTGGCGTCTAGTAAATGATTCAGCTGACATAACGAAATATAAGAAACTTCAACTTTGAAAACATAACGTGTACCAAATTTTCTCATGTATAAGGTGCACCGGGATATAAAATACACCAATGATTGGTGTATTTTCAAACGGTTTCGATACATAAGGTGCACCAGACTATAAGGGACACCTTCAATGAATGAAAAATGTTTTGCAAATATATAGATATATAAAATCTTTCCAAATTTTAGGTATATCACATTATAAAGCACTACAGTAGAGGCTGGGGTTACGCATGACTTCTTATCACTTCACATATAAGGCGCACCTGCGTATAAGGCACAGGGTCATATTTTGAAGATAATGAAGCCTTTTCGGTGTGCCTTATACACCGGAATATACAGTCATGTATATTTCTGTTTCAATGATCACAGTGTTTGAACAAATCACAATCAAAATCACCCGGTTTGTTTCCCGCACTGAATGCATCTCAGTAGCACTTCTTCACTCCTCCAGTAATAAACAAACTGTTTAACATGTTTTTTTCGTTGTTTTTTTTCTACCTGGAGGTTAAGTGAATTCCAAACAATTCGGATCCCAAACCCCAGAGACTTATACATGATGATGGCGGTCATGATATTGATAATGTTAATCCATTTTTCTGTTGACCAGTGAGTGATAAGAAAAGACCTTGAAACTGTACTTCAATCTTCAAATCTTTCTCCCATACCACCATATAAAACGTCCCTCACCCCCTGCCCCCTCACCCCTCTCCTTTTCGTCAACATCATTGGCCACTATAGCAACAACGACGATGAGGACCTGTCTCCGGAGCAGAAGATGGAGCGGGAGCGGGAAAGGAGAATGGCCAACAATGCTCGAGAGCGCTTGCGAGTACGCGACATCAACGAGGCGTTCAAGGAGCTCGGCCGGATGGTCCAGTTGCACTTAAAGAGTGATAAGCCGCAGACCAAGTTACTAATACTTCACCAGGCCGTGGCAGTCATCCTCAGCCTAGAGCAACAAGTCAGAGGTAAGTCTGCTAGTCACAAAGGATGAACAGAATTAAACTATTTCTGACAATGCAATACAATACAATACGATACGATATATAATACGAGTCTCTATTCAACATTTTGAATGGATTTTGACTTACGACCATTTTGACTTCCGACCGTTTGGTCGGAACGAAACCCGATCGTATATCGGAGGTTACCTGTATAGCGCTTTAACAATAGCTGAAGCTTATAATCTTAAATCTTGTATTTTATATCTGATCACCTTATATCTTATATCTTATATCTGATCATCTTATCTTCTATCTCATATCTGATACTCTTATGTGTAAAGCTCATTTAAAAAAACACATTTACACAATGCTTTCACAGGCAGGATACTTTTCCTACCTACCAACATTTTTGTTTCATTTTATTAACTCCAGATGATGTGCTAAAATGTCTCCACTCCAGTGCCAGGGTTTTTGTTATTTTCACTCCAGGACCTACAGAATAATAAGTTTTAGGACTACACAAACATTCATTGTGGCGTAAGAAACCTCAGACTCTCTTCTTTCATCAGAAAAAAAGAGTTAATTCATAGGTTATATGGGTCTGGAGTGACATGAGGCTCAAGTAGGGGCCGCTGTAAAAAGGCAAATGTTGTCCCCTCATGGGAGGGAAAACATGCTAGATGTCTGACAAGTGCTTTATTGGCACACCTACGCAAGAAAAAACTAATTTGAACAAATGTGTGAATGATGCTCGTCATGTCTTCAATTCCAGAATAAATTCGAGATTGAAAGTGGCATTGATAGTTTTTGAAAGTTTTTGTCTTTTATTAGGGGAAAAATGTTATTTTCAAGGATCAAGAAAAAAGTGCACAAATAAAAGTGCACCGTAAACGATTGATAGGATGACCTGTTTAAGGCTGGTAACGCACACTGTGCCAGGAGAGGGCAGCAATACAATGTTGAGCCAAGATTTCTTTCTTCCCGGCTTCAAGGTCAGCATACATAGACTTGGCCATTGTTGGCGCAGGTGATTGTTTTCGCCTGATGACAGTCATTTGACAGTTTCTCTCTCCTTCTCCGATTTTCCAGAGAGAAACTTGAACCCAAAGGCAGCCTGCCTGAAACGTCGCGAGGAGGAGAAAGTCACCGTGGCGTCTGACGGGACTCCCCTCTCACTCGCCGCCGCGCACCATGCCGCCATGGGCGATGGCGCAAACCCTTTGGGACAAATGTAAAATGCAGCAACGTCTTCTTCTCCAGTGATGGTCAGAAGATTTCACTTATTCACTAATCTGCTGTTGTACCTTCAACTCAAAGGCAAAATTGCGACTTGTTAAAATGTCCAGACTTATTTCGGTGTGCAACTTGCAAACTGAATAAAAAGTAAACTCATCAGGAATTTGCCTTTGGGCTATTGAACACCTTACTATGATAAAAAAAGTTAAAAGAGAGAGAGAGAGAGAGAGAGAGAGAGAGAGAGAGAGAGAGAGAGAGAGAGAGAGAGAGAGAGAGAGAGAGAGAGAGAGAGAGAGAGAGTGGCTGTTATTCACCAATATGTTATTTTGATTGGATGCTGGAAATTATGATGCAATCCTATTCATCCAGAAAATGGCATGAAATTCAAACAGTCAGTTCCTGGCAAGTAAAATGTGTACAGAGCTGATGATACAACAGCTGGACAAAATAAACCGGACACAATTTAGTTTCTGTCTGGTCTGGGTACATTGTAACAACAGATTGGCAGTAAGTGTGATTTTGATGTGTGACTTTACCTTCTGTCGTCATCATTGTTTTGGTCTTTTTATTGTTATTGAGAAACTTTGTATTTGCGGTTGGGTACTTGGCTATGCAACACACCAAAAAAATATTCCAGGCACTCATAAATTTGGCGGTCGACTTTGGCAGTCACATTTTTAGGTCTCAGTAATCATAAATTGCTTTCATGGTCTAATTTATTGATTGCCAATGACCTGACCTTGGAGAGTCATGTGAGGGGACAAAAACTTACCAAAAATGTGCAACAAAATCTATTGAATCTAACATCAATCAAAATAAAACATTTGAACTGAATAAAAAAGACTCCCCATTTACTGAATAATTGATTATTATCCAAGACACCCACATGCACAGGGCCTCTGAATTTGATGGAATATGTCATGCAGCGCCAAATACCAACATAATTATGTTTTTTTTCTTTTATTGTCTTATATTTTAACCTTTAATTACCACATTGCTAGAATTTGGCTGCAAACAAATATTTATATGAAAATATTTACTGTTAATTATGACAGAAACTCCTCTGCAGACCGTCCATTCATCTCCCTGTCTGTCTGCCTGCCTGTCTGTCTGCCTGTGTATGTTTTTACAGGTGATATGCATGCGGTGAGCATATGTATACGTCATGTATGTATAGTGCTATGGAAAAGTATCTGGCACCTCATCAGATTATGTATTTATTTATTTATTTTGTTAGTTGTTCATTTAGTTATTTGTCCCATATTGCCTTCCCACGTTGTTATTGAAGAGACCTAGACACAGCTAACGAGCATATATATATATATATATATATATATATATATATATATATATATATATATATATATATACAGTAAAGTCTCGTTATATTGATATCGGATATGTCGATAGTCCCGGTTATATCGATACTATTTCTATGCACGCACGGAGAAAATTACATGCAAACAGGGTCGGATATATCGATAGTCCCGGTTATATCGATATTTTTTCGGACTCCCTTGAATATCGATATAACGAGACTTTACTGTATATATATATATATGTGTGTGTGTATGTGTGTGTGTGTGTGTGTGTGTGCTCGTTAGAAAATAACATTTTCGAAAATTGTCTTTTATTTATTAAAATGTAGCCTTTTTCTGATAGATTATTTTGAAACTCTCGCGTTGGCTCCGTTGTTGATGATGTATGCACGTGTCTTTCTGCCTCAAGGTCCAAGGTGCCAGAGTTCATCAAGATGATGAGTGACCATTTCCTCTGACAGTATTTTGATGACACCCCAGCAAGCAATCAAACCCACCGTAACATGGCCAAACCAATCAAGATTCACCGGACCAATCCGATGGGCCTCGGGATTTCCTCTGTGTTCTTCAATTTTGCCTCCTTCTTCTTTCAAGAAAAACAAACTGCGCCATCACAAACTCCAGTGGCCCATGTAACAGTCGGCTCTTGATGGGAGTTGTCATGAAGTAACTGGAAAGGGAAAGAAAACCTATGACCAGTCATTGATGAAATTCCTCTACTTTTACAACTCGTGCCATTCCTGGTTTCAAGAACATTGGGCTCAATATCAGATCTGTGTAGTGCTGTATATGTACAAATATAGAGAAAGAAAAACAAACCAACAAAAAAAAATACTTGTGCTTTGGGGATCATGCGGAGCAAAACATAACATATCAAGTATTTGAGATTGTTCTTTTTTTTCTTTCCAATCAACAATGTGCAGCCTCAGCGTGTCTCTGACTGAACGGCAAACTAATGCCACACTGTGGATGAAGCTGTGCCTGACATCCTCTTGGATGCAAAACAGTGAAACAGTCAGACGGATACACAACAACATAAAACAAATGCTTGTCAAGTTACTGACAGTTGACAGGTCTCCGATTCAGTATTAATACAATAAAAAAGCATTTTTCAGGATTCTAAATAGATATATCTATTTTTTTTAACCGCAATGATAATTAGAAAGCAGAACAACTATTCCCCTCCTCGCACACGTCAAAAAGTATCATCTGGATGTTGACCAATGTTTCATGCAAATAACCATTTCACTGTTTCCTAAGCATCCATCCTTTTTTTCTTTATTTATAGTTGTAGATGAGCTGGAGCTCACCCCTGCTGACTTTGAGTGAGAGGCAGCATAAACGCAACCTTGCTGGACAGATTGTAACCAGGGTGCAAAATTGGAAAGCCTGATTATTTTGGAGAGCTGATGCGAAGTCACTTACTATTTTGAGTACTAAAGCGCAGGACAGGCGAATGACCAAATCTATCAAGGGGCTGGAGGTACTGCAATTATGCCCAATTGGCAAATTGCACCAAGACAGGATGAATCAGACAGACAAAAAGTAGACATATTGAATTAGGTCAAGAGGGTTTGTGATCATGGAAAAGCTGATCATCGGGCCCTCCCCAAAAAAATATAAGAAAAAAAACATCCTGCCCCACCGTAGATCTTTGCATCAAAGAAGGGTGTGGCGGTTGGGGTGCATGTGTAACTTAGGATGTGTTCGGCACATTCTGCAAACACGCCGCTCAACTGAGTGGCGAGGGAGCCAGACTGGGAGTTAAAGAGACTGACTTCGGCATTTTTACAGTCATGGGTCGTGCCCCATAGTATCAGTTTGCGGTGAATGTTGAACCTCTGAAAACAGACAGCGCGAACCAGAATATTGTTTTCTGACACTTCCCACATCCACCAGCCTGATCCATGCCTTATGAGCCCAAACAATGTGGTCTAGAGAAACCCCCACCCACAACCCACCCAATCCTTCGGCCCCATAGTGGTCCCAGAGATGCAATTTGAACACTGACACTTCTACCAATGTGCCTTTTTAGAGTTCATATCATTGGAGTTGCCAGAAGAGGAGCTGGTCTTTCATAAGATGCAAGCTTAGAGAAACTTGTTGGTCATTAGGATCTATGCAGTCAGGTTTTTAAACCAGACCTGGAAATTAAGAAAATAAAATAAACAAAACAAAAATGTTGAAAAAATAAAAGTATTTTTGGGACTCAAAAACAAAAATAAATTGTATTTGATGTACTGTATGCTTATGTGTAACTAGAGCGTGTTCCGACAGACGCTTTTAGCAAACCGAACCCTCGCCTCGGTTCTCCCAACCCCTTGGAAGACATCCATAATCCTGCACTTGGCCCCTTTTTCATGGTGAACGTGTGTCTTCTTGTAATATAGCTGATCAGCTTTTTATCAATATTTGATGGGCTTTTCCTTGGGCCAATGTAGTCTCCTCTACGTGTGGTTGTATGTTGTAAATTCCCCTTTTTTTCCTCCTTTTAATTTTTTTTAAGGCTAATCATTTTCTTGTTCATTTTTATTTGTATGTTCTGGTTTACATGTCTCTTACAGAAAATAGAAAAAAAAATGTAAAAAAAAATATCAACACAATTTACAATCGTGAGTGTTCTCTGGCAAGCATCCATTTTGGCACAGTTAAAATCCACTCAATCAATGGGAAGGCACAGAAACTGGAAAATAATCTATTTGAATAGATCAATTTATATATAAATGTACAAAAAATAAAAATATATACAATATATAAGGAGGGTGAAATTTTCCCAATTGTTTGTACTTTGGATTCTTTTTTTTTGGTGCAAATAAGTGTCTTGCTTGGGAGGAATATTTTTTTTTTCCAAAGACTGAACTGCCCTAATGTTACAAATCATCAGCGGATTCTGTTATTTCTTCTTATGTTGCCATGACAACCTCTGCCTCTAACTAATATGGCGCCGTGCACAGGACAAAATGGCACCGGAAGTCCAACAGCGACACATACTGCTATCCATCATGACGGTAACGCACAGACTTTGTAATTTGTGTGCTACAAAACAGCAAACCGAACCCATATTTTGAAATTGTGGATGTAAAAGTTATATTTTTACATGTAGGCGTTGTTATTTCTGTCTTAGAAATATTTTTTTTCCTGGGGATTATTTTGAAAATGTGTGTTTTAAAAAATGCAATTGAAGTCATTGTAAAATCAGAAATTCAGCAGGTTTTTTTTTTAAATCATGTTGGAGATGTTAGGGATGTTATGGCAATGACGGCTGACAAGATCAAAACAGTATATTTGTTTGATTCCCCATGCCTCAGAAAATGTCCATTGTAATTGTTTTTTCCCCTTCTGGATAAAAGTGTAAATAGTCATCAATCAAATTCTGTGAGGTTTCAGTGGGGTGAGGACTTGCCTGTGAGATGTGACGATGATGATGAAGCTGTTTTTAATAAAATACTATTTGTCTGGTGACAGCAGCTAGTTGCCAACTCTCCGTTGTCCGTTGTACGCGGCGCTGTCAGAGTAGTTGCAGACCAGTAGAAGTGGAAGTCTTCTTTCAGAGCCAGCCCAAGACAGTTTCTTAGTGGGGGTGAGGGGGGATAAAACATGCATATTTCTACATTGTTATATAAAATTGGATTATCCTTCAACATATTTGTCACAGCAGAACCTTGGTTGTGTTTAATGACACCGATGTGAATTTATTTAAAGTGCTGGCAAGTAAGTGAGCTGATGTACCCAAAGAAAGTCCATCAATTCAAATGACTCTGGTCGTGAGGGGCCTGCTCTGACACCTGTGTATTTGTTTCTTTCAGGTGTAACTGGAAGTCCTACAGAACACGATAGTAATCATGTTTTGTAAAATAAAATAATTAAATAATAGCATTCATAACAATGGACTTTTTAAATAAAAAGGAAGAACTTGTCATCAAACAATCGCATCAGCCGTTTCCCCCAAACAATTTCAGATGATGTGCAAGCAGTGTGAGTTTGATTTTAAATGTGTCTTTTTTTAGACTTTCGTGTCGAAAGACCGTGCTGCTTCGAATCCCACCTCGGTTGAACGCTAGAATTTGATTTGTCAGTGTAAAATACATTGTTTTTTTATTCTTGTGACATTTCATTTCGCAATTTTCCATTGTTTTTATGACCAAGTCATTTCCCATTCTCATCATTCTGTCTTACTTTGTTAGCCAATATGTTTATTTCTTCTCCCTCCTTGTACATACACATCTCATTTCTGTTGTTTTCTGTGACTGTGCCAAGAGCTTTGTAATCTGTTCCTCTGTACCAATTTTCCTGCAATAATGAGTTGAATTCCAAAATCTCCACGAGTGTCCTTTGTTGTCACGATTAATCATGACACGGTAACATTTAACTGACAAGCAGAAAGATGTGGACGACGTCTGAATATGCATTATTTTATTAAATATAACTGGGGCCATCTAAGATAAGAATAGAATGCAATGCAATAATTCTTAAGTGTCTTTTCCCCCCCCATTTCAAACACTCAATGTTGAGTTATTTTTAGATCTATCTTTTTTCTACTTTAAACATTTCATCAACAAAAGTGTTAAATTCTGAAACCTCAAGTGATGATGACTTGTGAGAAGAACTCTAGATTACCCAAAAGTAATTTGCAAAAAGTCATTGGTGATGTGGTGAGTTGTTTTTCCTTCAGGGTTCAGCTACAACACCATGCAACAACTTTACAGCACAAGTTGCATTATATCAAATGGAGCGTAGCAATATTAAATCCACTGCAACAAATGGCCTCAGTATTTGTTAGGGATTGGATCACGCTGTAGTAGATTTTTAAAGCATCAGACTGTGTTGAGTCAAGGTTATTTGTGTAACACTTCATCACAAAAGACTCACAAACGGCTTCCCAAATCCAGAGTTGGCATATATTGTCAACACTCCCTGATCTAACCCTCCAACTGGGTAAGGCAATCTGAAAAAAAAATCGACATGGGAGGGAATAAGGAAGAAACCTTGAGAGGGGGCCACAGATGTGGTAAATCCACTTTTCATTATGACCAGGCAATGATTTTTTTTGCTGAGAAACAGAAGAAAAATTCAAAGACAGATGTAGATGCAGCTTCTACTGTCACATACATAGTTGTTTTATCTAAAACTGGTTGATGCAGTGGTGGATTGAGGAAGTTAAGGAACATCACAGTGCACCAAAAGTGCACACGGATAGAAGCCCATCAATGTTGCTTGATTGTTTTAGTTTTTTTTGTAGTTGTTTTTTTTTGTTTGAGGTCAGGCAGGGATATTTTTACATTGGATGACCCCTGAACGATTGACTGATGAAAAGCTCCTGCCACATCCAACATGGAGGACGTCTAGGAAAAACAAAACACAACGCTAGAGGGACTGTCGTCCGTTTCGTCGAGTAGCAGTTTTCCTCACTGGCATGTTTCATGGTGAAAATCAGGTATAATATGACCTAATCATGTCTGATTTGTCCTAGCGGTGCATTCTGCAAGTTTTAGTGATCACTACCAGGTCTGAGGCACCTGCATGTTCCTCTTCTTTTAGCAGTCACCTCACCAACGCTCCATAGTCAACCCACTGAGGGCATAAAGTGTGTTTCAGATCAGCAATCAAGCAATCCGTCACCCATCACTCTTCTTTGGCTTGATTTCTGACCTCACTACCACGTCAGTGGATAAGAAGTGACACTCGACAGTGCGTTCAAACATTTGTAGAAATTTGGATTAGGTGGCTCTCATAAGAATGCAACTCCATTGTGATAGCTTCCCTTCTTTCCACGGGCCAGTTAACTGTATCAGAACACTTTTTTTCTGCGACTGATGTTTTTGTTTGAATTAGACAGGCAAGATTGCAGAAGCACTCCAAGTTACAATTTAAGGTGACCTCAGCGAAAGAATGAGTCATGTTGAGCTTACCGCCCAGCTACTGACCTTCTCACCTTTCATATGAATTGCTGTTTTTCTACTGTTTCCAAATTTATTTGCGCAGTCCACCAATTGCGAGCGATAAGGCTGCCCTACTGGTGATTACATCCCGTTTATCATTCCAGTATCTGCTCTGTCAAGTAAAGGACATGTTTTATTAAACGTGAGGATGTCCTACCACGAACCTCATATTGTGAATTACATGTGTTTTATCAAATATGAAATTGCAATACTCTTGTGTTGCGCTCACCTGCAGATAAAAATAACCCTGAGTCAATTGTCTGCTGTTGCACTCGGTCGTCATCGTTTGGTTATATTCGCATTTATATCCGCTGGCCTTCTTTACTGATCATATGTTTGCTACTTTTGGTTCGGCGTGGGATGATATGCTTTTGTTCAAAATAATTCCTAAAAAAAATGTTGATAAGTCTGAGATACTTGACAAAATAGAAATGAGCTGAATGCATAAATCCTCAACATGACGGGGTCAGTTTCAGTCTGAATTATTGAGTTTTGTTCCTGGAATGATTTCTGAAAGTTCAAGGAAAAAACTTAGTAAGCACTTTGCAGCATTGCACAAAAGCCTGATGTTTTTTTCTGCATAACTGTTGAAGTGAATCAACCGCCTATCTCAAGTAAGTTATTGCAGCAGAGGGATTTATCAGCGTGAGTAAAGGTTGCCTTTTCGTAGGACGCTCCCATCTTCAGAATTTCACTCCAGTCACACCCTGAACAACAGGTGACACATACAGCCGAGGCTGGATGCTTTAAACCAATGGAAGACTTCATAATTACATAACAGTGAATATTTTACTTAGAGTGACGATAAAAAAAGATTTAAAATCCAGCAAATCATCAAATCCCACTTCAGATACATCGCTGTGAGAGGATTATCAATATTCAACATATCACATCCCTTAAATGTCATATTTGGGGCTAACTAGAATTTTTTATTGCACACTTTCTAAAAATTTTAACATTGGAAACAGTTGTGAGTGAAATGACAGACATCATACCAATGAAGTGTCAATGGTGTCGATGTGTTTTTGCATTTCACATTAATTCTCGGCAGCATCTTCGTCAATGCACTGGCTCGTGCAGTACCATATTAGGGATCAAAGGACAACACAATAAATGCCACCACACCCCTCCCTCATAATTTAATTTAATTTTCACAAAAAAGTGTGGAATGTGATTCGGATCATTTTATCCTGCTTTCAAGATAAGTTACAATTATTGAAGAGTTTACATTAATCTACTAATATTTACCAACCGAAAAGTTTGACTTTGAGACGATTTTCATCTTAGCTGAGTTACACACAGGAAAAACAAACAACACAAAACAAAAAAATAAACCATGCTTCTTCTTCGGTAGCTGTAGCTACGTGTCGCCCGACCACCGGACCCTGAATTTCCAACCGATAAAATGAATATCGCCAAATATCAATAAAGCAGCTTGACTTGTTTAAGTGAATCATACGTCACTGATGACAGATTTATCCACTAAGACCGAGAAACGCATGTCCAAGAATATCGGCCTTTAGATTTCCACTCGGCATCTGTTGTCAATTCAACACCGATACAACAATAAAATGTAAAAGCAATATAAATTAAGTTAAGCTCTGGAGCCTGAAGACTTGGGTCACTTCATGGCGCCAAGAGTTCAAAACAGACATGGTGAAGCAACATTTAGCTGTTATGCTGTGCACAAGTTGAATACGTTGGCAACAGAAGTTATGCAAAAAAAATTGCTTAAATATGTTCTTCAAAATCATGTTTTTGCACTATACGTTCACATGGTCTTTTGACAAAGCTGCTTTTATTTCTTGACTTTGCTTTCAAGTATCTTTCACTATTTTCTTTGTAAATGGTTGACGTATAGCACATCTACGTGAAGCACGTGCTAATGTACGTGAAGCTGCCACACCTACCCCACATTTGCCGTGGAGCCCCTATTGAGGACACGATGTTCGTAAAAAAAATGTACATTGAGGACTTCTATGCTTACTGCTGCCATATTTTTCTCTTTTAATGAATGTATGACATGTTTCAAGACTAGAATGTTGGAGATGTGACTTCAATGGACTCCAACGTCACTTCCAATTTGGAAGACAATTTATAACAGTCAATCTTTTGCCTGTGTGTTTTCCGGACTAATATACCTGTAGTATCCAACCTGTTAAATGGGTGTGTTTCCTAGACTGTGCATGGAAGAATGTGAGGCGTGATTACGAGTTATGTGCAACACAAGCGGTCCTATGTTCGGGCCAACCTCAAAACAACCAGCTGCTATTTAACCAACACTCATCTTCGGGAGCTCGCTCGCAAATTTTTGACACAAGAAAATGATTCTTTTGTGACCTTGAGGATTTGAATCACCATCTGCTTTGTCTTCAATTCAACCAAGTGTGTATGTAAACAAACATAGACAGTGTTCATAGTCAAATCTCAACTGGTGAGGATGCAGGAGAGCTATTTTTTTTTTTTTTTTTGTACTAAAAGATACAGCAAGCAGCGTTGAGAAATCATGAAGTCATAATTACCTAACTAGGTTACTGGAGTTGATTCAGCGGATTATGTCATTTTCTGACTACCTGTTTACTTTTTAAGGTGACTTTGCACTCAGATTCCCTATACAGTATTTGAGAAACACGTCTTTGCGTTCTACTCCTCACATTGTTCAAAATAGACCAGGCTAGACAATTTAAAAACAACAGATTGTTGATAGAGTGACGAACAAAAATATACTACTACTAATAATAATGATGCTAATAATAACAAAAATAAAATACCTGTAATAATAATAATAATAATAATAATAATAATAATAATAATAATAATAATAATAATAATAATAATAATAATAATAATAATAGATGATGAAGAAGAAGAATACAGATACAGAAGCAACATGGGGATATGTGTAATTTCTATGTGCATTATGTTGCTTTAATTTGCTCATCCAGGTCATATCAACCCTCATAATCCAGTGAGAGCACAGCATAGTTTGCTGCAACAATGTGTCCAGTGATCACCCCCTCCCCACATCCTTACAGAATGACTTTCACAACAGGCAAACTTTGTGTGCGGTTTATTTTCTGGTGTGCCAAGTAAGGAAACGATGACTGCATTCATTCAAGGCAAAAATAAAAATAAAAAAACATGTACATTTCACGACCATAGGTGAATTTCAATCTGTGTATTTTTGGGTAAATAAATGGAATTAACATTTCGACTGTTTTCCTATTCATCTATTCATACTTGGAGTACTTTTGCCACCTTAGATAGACAGATAGACATGTAGACGGATGTGTGGATGGATAGACGGACACACAGATGGATAGATAGACAGCCAGACGGACAGACAGACAGACAGTTGGTAGATTGATTCATTGATTGATTGATAGACTCTGGCTGCCCTTCCATTTCCCCCTCTTCTCGGGCATCTGGTTGAGCAATACTCCCTGAGCGTGCGTCATGACGACACCTCGATGGGTAGGACGCACGCCCTTTACGCACGCTGTATCGGAATGCTGCAGGTGTAGCCTGGGACCCACCCACCAAACAAACTCTTGACAAGCCAACTTGTGCAGCCTGTCAGTGCGCACCCCAGCACCGCAGAGGCATCGACAACAGGTAGGAAATGATCAACTTTTTACTTATTTGCGACAATCAAAGTTCTTGTCGCCGCTTTTCCGTGACTTATATGTTTGACTGCGTCGTGACTATAAAACTTTGAAGACGTTCTATGGACAGACCGAAACGCTTTACGTTTGCGGTGCAACCTATGAAAACAACAGATAAAATCGTAGTTTGTCGTCTGAAGAGGGAAGCTAAATTGAGTTTTTCTGAGTTTTCCTGACACCATTTCCGTCGAGGAACGACATCATGGCTTTTTTGTTGTTTGTGCAGTTTGAAGTTGAATGTGTTGGACACTTGGCAGTCTTAATGCAGCGCTCCAACGCAGGCCACACACTTGCAAAGCAAAATAAGAGCCAAATATAAGAGACGTGGTTAAAAAAAATGTCATTGTGTATATCTGCTTTTTGATGACCCTGACAACACTGTTACTGTATGTTCTGTATGAACAGCATGATTCAAACTGCTTTTGCACTCTTGTGTTGCTCCCAGGCCTGCACTGTCATTTCACTCTTGATAATAATACTACTACCATTAATAATGATAATTAAAAAAATAATAATACTTACTTTGATTTATGTAGCACCTTTCGTGGGGCACTTGGCAGTTATACTGTATGGACTGGTGTGGGATCTTGGAGAACATCCCAGCAAACATTCTCATGTCTGACCCAAAGTCTTTTGGAAACAGTCCAGCGAAAAACACTTTAAATTGTAGTATGACAGTTTTGTAACCAAGGCTCAGGATTTTCGCATCATTTTGAAACTGTCAAATAGAGGGAAGGGAAGGCAAATTACTTTCCTTGTGACTGCACATTGTTACTTCCTGTAAGAAGTCGACAATGATGGACTGCCGCTCTGTCATAGGTGTGACAGTACAAGACTCATTTCTATTTGTTCAATGACTTAAATATACAGAATGTTATTGTTTTCTCAAAGCAAAATTCTCTGTTGAGCCAAAGGGCGCGTCTGACTGTACTCTGCACTGTGCTCCGATAAGGCAGCCGCATAGAAAGAATCTTTATCGCCGGCAGGGCAGAAGGTCGCCACAACTTCAGCTCGCGTGAAGCCACACATCCACACTGAAAGCTGATGACCACTTCCATAAATATTCTTGTTGACAAACTTTGAGGTAAAGAAAGTCTGACGAATGCCAAACATGTATTATGAAATTGATGTAAATACGCTAGCAGAGCTTCTTGTCCGTGTCTGGCCTCGGCACCAACATCATCTGTTAGTGTCTATTTTACATACAAAGTTCCACTACTGACATCAGAGCAATTGGCCATTGAGGGAAATCCAAACACTCACATACAATAAAACACTCTGTCTGAATCCAGTTGGTTGTTCAGACAAGTCAAGAATGCAGCATATTGTGACATTTTTAATTAACTTTTTTTTTTCTTTCGTGAACACATATGCATGGATAGGGTGCTGTCAGAACATGTTGCAAAAGCAAAACATAAAAAATAAATAAATAATTGTGCACATAGTTTCAATCTGTCCACAGATTGAATTTACAAAAAGCTGTAAACCAATCATCATTCACTGATTGCGACTATAAAACAGCTGATGTGAAGCTAAGTATAAAAACGCTTGATTCGCCATGTGGCATTCCGTCAGTGAAACATTGTCAACGGCGTCCAGTCGCATGGGCGGGCACGCCAATCACTCGTGTGAGTGAAAGTCTTTTCAAAAGTTGGGGAATGCTGACAGTCAACTCTGTGTCAGCTGTTAACATCTAAATCTGCATATAGCTCTTCACTGCATTTTTTTATGAAACTTTTTTTGCACATTTACAGTATATATCTCAGTTTGCTGACATGTTTACTATGCTTAGAATATCTTATTTTTCTATCTATTCAAACCCCCCCCCCCCCCCCCCCCCCCCGCCACCCCATCCCCTTTCAAAATGCTGCTGTGGACTGCAAATGTCCCCATTGTGGGACGATTAAAGGTTTTCTGATTCGGATCCTGAACACGAGTCTGTTAATGCTAAAATGTGATAAATTGTAGGAAAAAGTTTTCTTGGGAAATGTGAGGGACTATTGAGATCCAATACAAGAGACAGGTCAACTTGTTGATGTTGTTTGGACAAAGACGACAATGCTTACCGTTGATTGTTTACTATTTTTAATCTTTGTTTTGGTGGACAAATGATTGCATGGCATATTACACAGCAGATCAGGTTTTATCGCACTTGTGTCACTGAATAAATTTAATAGGACATTGGAAGTGCTTTACAATACAATGCAGTGTAACATACTACAACCACAAAATATTGTACATCAAAATATGATCATGCCGATTATTTGACCTGCTATCCTAGTGTATAAGTGTCTATAAGAATGAAATGAACATCCACATCTCTGATTGTTGTTATTTTTATCCATTTTTTATTTGGATCAAATGAACACAAACCAAAAGGGCCATACTTTATGAGAATTGAAAAGCATTTTTAAAACTGAAATACATAAAGGGCTATCAGACACTCAAGTGTTTGCTGTGCGGAGATTAGTACTCATTCACATCTCTCTCACGTATACTCAAGGGCTCTCTCTTTCTCTCTCTCTCTCTCTCTCTCTCTCTCTCTCTCTCTCTCTCTCTCTCTCTCTCTCTCTCTCTCTCTCTCTCTCTCTCTCTCTCTCTCTCTCTCTCTCTCTCTCTCTCTCTCTCTCTCGCTCTCACTCTCTCTGAGTATTTCTCACTCTCTTTATTGTGTTTAATGGACCCGCATTCTTTCCCTTGACTTCAGCGCAGACAGTTAACCAACCAGACCAACAAGAAAGCACAACTCTTGGCCCTCATGCAGGCACTGCATTTCAATTCAGGCTGTCCAAATAAGCCTGATTAGCAAAAAGTTGCATATAAATTAAGCGTTATGTAGGCAAGAAAAGCAAGGGTAGTAATAAATAAGATTAGTTATTTGTTGTTCTTTCCCCTCTTGATTTTGCTCCACTCACTCACTGTTACTCCTTCCTGCCCCCTCCAACCCTCCACCCTTCCCAAACCCCTTTCTCACATACGCACGCTACATTACTGCCAAAAAGGGGTCTAAAACTACACAGTCCAAATTTGTCAATCGTTTCTCTGTGTGTTGGATCACAATTTAGCTTTTATTTTGTATTTTTTTAAAGAACACGAGATACTCGTTTAATCCATCGATGTACAAGGGATCCAATCTGCGTTTTGCAGGTAAGGCTGCAATGTTTTATTTTTCAGAACACAACTCAGAAGTGTACATAGTCACCATTAGGCACACCTACAAATATGTATCATTTTTTATTGTTTATTTCAGGAGCTGGAGTTTTAATGATGCCAAGATGCGCCGCGTTGCATCTCACTGAGAGTTCAATCATCGTGTAAAGCAGAAAGCAAATAATTCAGCAATACAGAAAATGCAACTTTGTTTGTTCATAACTGTGAATTTTTTTTTGCATGTGCTTGTCAAGCATGGTGGCCATGTGAGCATGTTCTAGTGCCTGCTATGGCACTGTCACCTTCAATTTTCGTTTGAGGCATGCAAGCCTTGCCGGATTTTTTTCATTCAGGGTGTTGCCAATCTGTCATCGATCAGGATGACATAAGGTGTCATTGTTAGTTTTGTCATTCTCTCCTTCTTGTCCAATTGTGCTTGTAATTGTAATTACACACCATTTACTTCCATAGGCACCAGTACATGCAATCCTACTACAATATGAAAACATAACAATCATTCGGATTTTAATGTCAATACGGCAGAATTAAAAGGTGATCAAGGTCATAGAATTTTTGATGAGTTTAATCAGGAAAAAAAAAATCTTCATTGGATTTTATGTTTGCAAGACCCTTTATTGTTGTGCATTGGTATTGGTTACAGTATAAATTGTCCAGCTCCTCAATGGCCGGTAGGTGCGAAGGACTTGCCTTGCACTTATTGCCATATGTGGCATCAGGCTTGATGAGCTGGTCACTTAGTACGCAAGCTGCCTATTATGTGCGCCATCAGTTTCTATTATACTGCAAATGTCAAGTCTTCTGGTATGAGGAACACCCTAAGATGGCATTTGGTGCCCATCAATCATTAATGCTTTGGAATTCACGTAGAGCATTAGAATGTGGCCTTCACAATCCAGTCACCGAATACGAGTGTCACTCTGCCTCTCGTTATTCACTGAATAATGATGTGACACAAAACAGTTTTTATCCCTCTGGATTTATTTTTAAAACATGTCGAAGCTACTTTTGATTGACAGGTCTCTGTATATTTCATCATCTGTATTCTGTCCTTCATAAGAAAATCATGAGTAAGGCTGTTAGAATCCAGAAATTAATTACATTTATATTGACCCAGGATAGAAGAATGTAATTTTTCGAATTGCAAAAGCTAAAATTTTGCAATTTTGGTTGGTCTACAAGATTTTTTAAATTAATTTTTGTTCATTTATTTTAGTTAGTTTGTTTGTTTACTTATGGAATGAGTGATTGCTTTGCTTATTTATTTAGAGTCCAACGACATATAACGCTTCAACGGTCCTCGATTGAAATTATATCCGTACTGTTTAAACTAAATTAACTCATTCACTGCCGGACGATGTGCAAAAATGTGTCCACTCCAGTGCCAGGGTCTTTGTCATATTCACTCAAATTGCAGGACCCACAGAATATTGAGTTTTAGGACAACATAAACATTCAATGCAGCATTAGAAACCTTAGACTCTCCCCTTTCACCACCAAAAAAGTTAATTCCCAAGTTACATGGGTTTGTAGTTATCTGAGTTTGAAATGGGGCGGCTGTACAAAATACAATACATATTGATTTAGATAGTGCTTTAATAACAGCTGAAGCGATAACAAAGCACTAACATGGACAAAAGGCAAAAGCTGCCCCCTTGTGGAAGAGAACAACATTGCCAGAGGTTTGACCAGTGCTTTATCGGCACCCCCTTTATCGACAGCTTGGTCGTCAAGGGGTTAGCACACCGACTTCACAGTGCAGTGGTCATGAGTTAAAATCGCGCTCCGGCCTCCCTGTTTGGAGTTTGCATGTTCTCCCCGTGCTTGCGTGGGGATTCCTCGGAGTCCTCTGGTTTCCTCCCACATTCCAAAAACATACTTGGCAGGCTAATTGAACACTCTCAACTGTCCCTCGGAGTGGGTGTGAGCGAAGATAGTTGTTCATCTCTATCTTCCCTGCGATTGGATCGCAACGGATTCAGGGTGTACCCCGCCGACTGCCCGAAGACCGCTGGGAAAGGCTCCAGCAGCCCCCGTGGCCAGAGGTTCAGAAAATGAATGAATTAATGAATTATTTTATTTATTTATGTATATGTACATATATACACAGTGTGGCCTGCCATATGAAGTTTCCTTGTTCTACCCATGACTATGTGGGTTTTCTCTGCAATGGGCTGGCAACAAGTTACCAGTTCAGGGTGTCCCCCACCGACTGCTCAGATGGGATGGTCAGAAGAATGTTCCTGATCCTCATGGGGAGTAAGCGCATTAGAAAATGAATTGATGGTTATTCATGTTACTTAAAAAAAAAAAAAAAAACATTTTCTCTCATTTTAATTGGTATCACAAAGTCCAGTTGTAACCGACCTGTTTATCCTGGTTATTTCTTAGAATCAGAATCAGAATACCTTTATTCGTCCCACAATGGGGAAATTTGCAGTCCACAGCAGCAATTGAAAAGGGATGGGGTTGGGGTGGGGGTGAAAGGATAGAAAACAAGATATTCTAAGCATAACAAAATAAAAATGTCAACTGTATACTGTGCAAATGTAAATGTGCAAAACCGTTCCATAAAAAAAAAAAAAACTGTACATAGTGCAGAATCAATAAATGCATTTTGATATATTGCAACAACACCCCAGTGTCCAGTTTTTTTTTTTTTTTTTTTTTTTTTTTCACAGCAGTCGGTAGGAACGAGCGGCGGTACCTCTCCTTCTTGCAGCACGAGTGTAATAGTCTCTGGCTAAAGGAGCTACCCAGTGCTGTCAGGGTGGACAGGAGGGGGTGGGAGGGGCTGTCCATCATAGCTTTTAGTTTAGCTAGCGTCCGTCTGTTGTCCACCTCCTCCAGAGAGTCCAGCGAGCAGCCCACGACAGAACTGGCCCGCTTGACAAGGCGCTCCAGTCTTTTTCTGTCCCGGGTGGTGATGCTGCCTGACCAGCAGACAATGCCATAGTGGATGGCTGATGCCACCACAGAGTTTTCCTTCCTTCAGATTGATCTGTTGTATTTTGTTCAACAGAACTAATTAAAATCACAGTCTGCCTAAAATTGACACCTTGGCCTAATCTGCCTGTCAGCAGTGAATCATGGGAAGTAGGAAGTTGGATGGTTGTTGGAGGTGCGCGAGGAATGAGGGCGTGAGCAGAATGGTCGCAGACATGAAATAGTTTGGATGGCTAACATCACTTAACGTTCCTCCAAATATTTGGAATATTTGACACTCGTGTTTGTGTGCTTGTGTTCGTAGCCTCGAAACACAGGCTTAATGAGTGAAATATGAAGTGGTGTTGTATATGGTTATCTAATGCACTTTCTCTGCCTCTCATCCTATCGACTTTTGAGCACTGTTAGCCCGTGAGGAGGGTCGGAGATGAGCATGGTGTGCTAAAGTCATTACTGACATTCTTCTGCTCTCGCTAGTCCATCACTGCTGAATGCTCGCACCCTGTTATTGTATTGGTGTGACAAACAGCAGATCATCCTCTCAAAAGAATAACTTTCTCAAGGACTGTGGCTATGTTAGAAATTTGTCTGAACTAGAAAGTGGGCGCCGAGAATTTTATGCGTTTTGAGTATGGATGGTTTATAGATCTCTGGGAAATGATATGAAGGTACTTTTATGACCAAATAATACTCGTGGATCATCTGGCCTTTCTGTCAGGCAGAGGTGAAAGGTTTTATGCATGCAAATAGTTTTGGGAGTTGACTATGAAGCGAAGAGAGAATTGAGTGCAGATCCGTTTGCTACTATGCATCCTCTAGTGTGAACATGAATCCTTTCAATCCTTTTCCTACCATCAAAGCAAATCTAAAAACCAATCAAGAACAGACTTTGTTGATAGTGCAATAATGTGCTAGCTGGGCTGTGAAGGGCAGGCAACTCGCCTGAATGAATTTCTCCTATGATGTTTAACTTACTTTCATGCATTATTTGCGATGATTCAAACGCTACTCGGTTTGATTATACAGGCAAAAGTATTGGGCCACATGAATGAAGAAATAGGCCTCCTCAGGCTGATAAATTCCTTATATGGAGCTTTGACACCCTCTTCTGGCGGCTTTTGGGTGCAACACAAGGTTTTCAGACCAAACAATACAGCAAAATACATTGACGTGATGGAAGGACTGTTACAATGTCTTTTTTTTTCGGTTACGGGCATTCCTTTAGTGACGTCACGTACGGACTCGTCACCAACTCAAAAACAAGACTTCCGGAATATTCAGCGCAAGTCTTAAAACGTAAAATATAGCTATATGCGGTGGAATCTTTTTAAAATACGCTCAGTAGAAGTCATTTGAAGCCATTTTACAAATTATGGACACAACTTGTCCGGAGATCTCGGTTGTCCTTGAAAAGCTATCCTAAATTACCAACAATATGTTTGACTTGCCAAACCTGTTATGTCGTGTTTGTATTACCCAGCAGTCAGGAAGAAGCCAAACATTGCTTCTTTCGAGTTTTAGCTACATGCAAATGAGAGTGAAGGAGTTCCTGAATAATAAATATGATAATTCACACTTCTCTTTGAATGTCACATTTTGGGAGACGGACTTCATTCCTTCAAGGCACAATGTCAAAGTTGGGGCCAAATCAGGCCCGCCACATCACCTTATTCGACTCGCGAAAGCAAGTCAAACTTGTGAAATTCCCTGACGAGAATGGCTGCCTTTACAGCAGCTCATGTATCTTCCTTTCATAACTTTGCTTCTGTGAAATGTAAATGTCTCTACTGCGAGACTTATAAAGGCTGATCCAATGCTTGCTAATATCTGAACCAAAATGTCAAACTCTACCATGTAAACCACAAAGACAATAATTTTTTTGACTTAAAATTTGAAAACTAGTTATCCATTAATTTGTTGTGCGCTCTATGTGTAATATGTGTAGTGGATTAAACATTCTAATACAGGGGTCAGGAACCTTTTTGACTAAGAGAGCCTTAGAAGCAAAATATTTAGAAATATTTTCTATGAGAGCCAAACTCCATCTATCTATCTATCTATCTATCTATCTATCTATCTATCTATCTATCTATCTATCTATCTATCTATCTATCTATCTATCTATCTATCTATCTATCTATCTATCTATCTATCTATCTATCTATCTGTCTGTCTGTCTGTCTGTCTGTCTGTCTGTCTGTCTGTCTGTCTGTCTGTCTGTCTGTCTGTCTGTCTGTCTGTCTGTCTGTCTGTCTGTCTGTCTGTCTGTCTGTCTGTCTGTCTGTCTGTCTGTCACAATTAAAAGAACAATAAACACCAAAGAAATAAAACCATAAATAACATGATCAATAATAAAAGCTGATTAAACTAAACTGTGTATGCAATTTTAAACAGATGGGTTTTGAGGTGTGATTTGAAGGTGGGAAGAGTCAATATTTTGGAAAATGTCAGAATGTATTATTGAAAATAATGTTGTGGTAGTACTCACCATTAATGTGACTGGTCTTCCTTTCCTCGCGATTGGTAAAAAAATCCAGCCAAACTATCGGAATGAAAGTCAACTTGCTGGGTCCATAGACAAAGTTACTGCGAGCTTGCCTGCATACTGCTCATTAGCTTTTGCGCTTGCTTTCTGCTGTCTATCAAAGAAGCATATTCGTGCTAATGCTAACATAGCATGGGGCTTGTCAAAGTGCCGCTGATAGTTGGTTCATCGATGGTATTGTTTCACTGCAAATTAGAATCACGGCAGAACCTGTTCTCTCCACAAAGGTGAATGCTTCGGTCCATTCAACCTGAAGGGTACAATACTCATCAATACAAGGTGTACCTTGTATTTTGAAAACTTTAATTTAATTTTATATAAACATATAAATTAAATTTGAAAAGCAGTTTTCATTCATTGGAGATGTGACCTATAGTTTGATGTGCCTTACCTCTTGCAAACGTTTGAAAATATACCATTCATTGGGGGTGTGCCTTATACTCCGGAAAATATGGTACTTTTCTCAGCAAATTGATCTGAGGTTGCACTTTCAAATTGACCAATTTGTTTTGAAGAAATCTGTAACAAACCACCCTCTCTCAAAACACCATTTTCTAGTCAATGAAATGTAAATGTCTCCACTGCGAGACGAATCCAATTTAATGATATGGCCCCCACAGCCACCCACTTCCCATGTATTAATAGGCATCACCGAACAATGCTTTCCTTTCAAATCCATTGTACATGCATCATTAATAATTTCCAAAAATCAGCACCAACATTTATGTGAACAACTGATGTGGCCGATTTGGAAGGGAATGAGGAAATGGCTTGCCGACAAGGATTTTCTTCATGCCTGATTAGCTTTCTTTGATAAATCTCCAAGATAATGTGTTACGAGTGACTTTTCATCAACCTAAATATTCATAGCTCCTTTGTCTTGTTGAGGGTGTTATGTTTTTATTTTCCTCAAAGGAGCTTAATAAAATTCCAAATATTGTGCCGCATTTTATTCACAGATTAAAGTAGACAAGAGTCGGAATGTGCCTGTGAACATTTGTTGCTTGATTGAGTCGAGGCGACAGATGAGTCGGCCGCTGAAATCGTGAAGTTCACGTAGAACGGCTTTCGGATAAATTACTGATGGATTATTTGATCTAAATCACACTGTTGAGTGCAAACCTTAAAAATGTCAACGATGGAGCTCACAACTCTGTCTTTGCCAACTTGTTAAATAAAATGCCCTGCGCACAGTGCCCAACACCAAGCAAGGCAAATTTTTTAACATCCCATTGTAGTTGTAGAAAATATTGTGCTGATGGGCGCATCCTTTTCTCCACATCTCACACACGTACAGATAGATGCAAAGAAGTTTGTAAAGGTAAAAACATGTAAATGTAGCACCAAGGCTGTGTGTGTGTGTGTGTGTGTGTGTGTGTGTGTGTGTGTGTGTGTGTGTGTGTGTGTGTGTGTGTGTGTGTGTGTGTGTGTGTGTGTGTGTGTGTGTGTGTGTGTGTGTGTGTGCGTGTGTGTGTGTGTGTGTGTGTGTGTGTGTGTGTGTGTGTGTGTGTGTGCGCGTGTGTGTGTGTGTGTGTGTGTGTGTGTGTGTGCGCGTGTGTGTGTGTGTGTGTGTGTGTGTGTGTGTGCGCGTGTGCGTGTGTGTGTGTGTTTGAATGCACTTTCTCTTCTCCCTCCAGCGAATCCTAAAGCCATCTAGTATAGGTCATGAAACCCATTTTACATGCTGTAATTTCTTCCCCTAATGGATGCTTCAGAACTCTAATTATTCGTCTCCGTTGTGGAGAAATTGCTACGAAGCTTCTCCTGAAATGCATCGTGGTGAATTTTTGCATTTTATAGTGCCTTATGTTTTTTTTCCCCCCCCGTCAAGTTTTAATGAGTGTTGTTTTGCATTATGCAGTACCTGCAGGCTTCAATTTGGCATCTGGGTGTGTTGGCTTGACTCCAAAACTGGTCACCCAGTGCTTATTACTCATTAAGCCTCATCACAAGACCGAGTGGGTGCAGCCTTGGTGGGAGCTGCAGTGTTCGGAGAGTTGTTGTTGTTTGTTGACGTTCTACTTTTCAGAGTAGTGTGAAAGAGTTTAAAATGCACATTGTTATCTTTTATTCACGTCTGAACCCGCTCTCTCTTGATACATCAGTCGTAGCAATGCTAATCACACATGATTATAAGGTGGAACAATTTTCATTTATTTTTAGCTTGAACTAGTAATAACTACAATGACAAAACATAAGATATCTTATTTAAAATGACCTAACCTTGATGAACATTAACCAGCTTTCGGTGCATATTTTCAACATTGAACTGTACAATGGGGTTGAAGCTAGAATGAATGCGAAGTTTTACATCATGGTACATCAATCTGTGAAGATCAGACTCTAGCTTTGGATCATGTTGTGCTTTACATAGCAGTAATGTCTTAGTAGCTGATGCATCTTCTTCTTATCTTTCGGCTTTTCCCTTCAAGGGGTCGCCACAGCGAATCACTGTCCTTCATCTTCAGTGGTTTGATTCGCTGATGCATACATTTTAATAATAACAACCCCTGCATCAATTCCAAGAACCACTGATTGGTCAAGGTGGTTTTGGCTTCGTAAACAAATTGTACATTTTGTATTCGTGAAAAAAAAAAAAAAAACCTGCTGCAATATCATAGACTGAGAGATGATAAATTGACTGACTGCTATGACCTTTTAGTGACATGATACAATAAAAACAGGCTGGTGTGTTTTTGCCTTTTCTGGTGTGTTTACCTTTGCAAATATTGTTTGCTTGATACAGATGAAATGTTTATACGGATTTAAATCACGGCTTTTAACATTTGTGTGAGTTTCAACTCAAACGACTCAAGTGTATTTATCGAGCAGTTTAAACGAACCACAATTTAGCAAAAAATAAATAAATAAATCATACAACAAACAAATAAATCAAGAGTCGACCAGCAGCATTCTGGACCATCTGGAGATACTTAATGGAGGATTGGTTGACAGTGAAGTGTATTCACTAATTCACCCGGGAATTTATTTTATCCATGTACCTAAGATAAAAGAAAATTTTAATGGCATCAATTTGTGGGTTCAATTTATAACCAATGTTTGCATACCATATGACTACTAATTTTTGAGTTCTTCCTTACGATACAAAACATCAAATTTACGGTGAAGCAACAACAAATCACTTTTTGATGGTAATTTAGTAAGCATACACATTGAAGGATTCAATATACAATTGCCAGTCATTGCATTACAGTCATTTTAAACATTTGGCAGTTTTCTTTTGCCACTAGTAAGAATGTTTTTGTCTGTCTTCACCACACAATGTTTTGCTAAAAGTGGGGCTCCCTTCACCCCCCCCCGTTGTGGGGCAACCGTTTTGTGTGCGTTGATTACTGAGAAGTACCTTACAAAGCTTCATTTCCCAAAGTTGACTCAGGAAACAGTCTCATGGACAACTCAACAATACAAAATAATTGTTTTTTTTGAACAGTCTCAATTGTTGCAGCTTGTTGTATTTTAAACAACAATCCACATGCCGTGTATAACAAAAAAAAAAACATTTCAAATATAATCAAGGATCCTAATAGTTTTTAAATGTGTACAGAGGAGAACAGAATCAACTAGACTCCTCGGAGGATCAAAAATTGCGGAGTCCTAATCTACTGGAATGTGATTTACAAAGATGGGCTGATGCCAGCTGGCTTTTGACCAGGGCATAAATAAACACGTAAAAATGTGACATGACATTAAAAAAAAAACGTGGCCAGAATATGTCAGTCAGAGCTTTGTCGAGGGGCATTCCATGTTAAGTCATTTAAGACTAGCTAATGAAGGCCCAAGTCCTATTATAGCCGTTTCCAAGGGGTTAACTTTGTTTGCTGCCTCAAGGTTACCAAATGAAGTTGGCCTTTGCACAGAACACCGAATGTGTTTGTTTCCTCTCGTGTCACACTCTTTTTTTCCATCATAAACAGTCCCAGTCTGACACAATGCACAGTGGAATTATAAATGTGTAAGATTACGCAGTCTAAAGTACTTAGCACGGTTTGTTCGAGGCAATACCTGCACAATCTTGTCAGCAGTCACGTCCTATTGGGCATGTTGATGAGGAGATAGATATGAGGAGAGGAGAAAAAAAAAGTCCGTCATCAAAAAAGGGAAGCGGGAGCGACAGCAAGGCCCACATCACAGTGACCTGCCTATTAAGGTGTGTCGGATCTGGCGCCCTGCCAGACACACCCTGGGGTGGGGCTCCAAAAGACAGGGTGGGGGGGGGGGGGGGGGGGGGGGGGTGAGGACAAGGAAACATGCATTTTCTTGCAATTTAGTCATTGTTTATTTAATGTATAACTCAGTTGTGATTTCTGACTCTGAGTATCATATTTTTGTTGATACATTTTGTCCAAACCTTCAGTGTGATTTAAGACTGTGAGTTTAAAAATGTTTTAGTTGATACATTTTGTCGAAAGGTCCAGCCTGGAATGCAAATTGACTGTTACGTAATGTGACAATACTTGGGATGCTTTAAGAAATTGCTAACAAACATTCTCCATACAAGTACTTTATTCAAAATGTGTGTTGTCTTTAACATGCCATGAAACTTTTGTATTTGCTTCACGCATGTAATATTTTTTTAATCCGCTTCATTTCCAAGCGGCGACTCTCTTTTCTAAATAACATGTGTGCACTTGTTCCTCATTCTCGACATCAGCAGCCATTCATCCAGCCGCATCAACTGATTGTCCTACAGCACCAACATCTCTGCCAATAAAAACAAGGCTGTGAAAAATGCTGAAAAAAAGCCCCAGTGCTGTTAAGCGGCGTCAGTCAGATTGTGCTGACATTCCTGCACATGAAAATCAGTGCTGGTACACGAGTGCTGCCAAGATGATGGAACAGATCGTTCTCAATTGGCCAAAACCCTAAAGAGTCTACAAAGGGTCCACATGAAGGACAACAAACCCCCTATGAAAAAAGATCCATCCATCAATCCATTTTCCGTACCGCTTATTGCCTCATTTGGGTCGCGGGGGGTACTGGAGCCTATCCCAGCTGTCTTGGGTACGAGGCCGGGGACACCCTGAATTGGTTTCCAGCCAACAGCAGGGCACACAAAGACAAACAACAGTCACTCTCACACTCACACCTAGGGACAATTTGGAGTGTTCAATCTGCCTGCCATGCATGTTTTTGGAATGTGGGAGGAAACAACAAAAGAGAGGAAATAAAAAAAGCTGAGCTCGGGAGGAGTTCTTGCATACGGCTGTCAATTAAGGTGCCATCTTGTAGGCCGTCTATAGTACCGTGATTTTTTTTTTTTTTTTTTTGCTGTAGAATCACAGCATTGTTTTGACGTAAAAATAACTGATTATCAACTGTTTTGGTCATTTCATCAATGTTAACTGATTGATATCCTGCATTTTTGTATTGTTGAAAATCAATCACGCTCACGTCTCATATCGCTTCTATGACATTTTTGTTGATGTAGAAAAGGTGGCCATGAGTTTGCCTTGACAATCTCTTTCAGCCAGTTCAATCACCTGCTGACTTTGCTTGTCCATTCAAGGCGTTGGTATGGTTGTCGTCAGGGTCATCTCCATGTACACACACGAAGTGCAGCCCACCCACTGCCGCACATGCAAAAACGAGCCCACCCAGTGGTCTGAGCTCAGTCAGGAAATGTCTTTGAGGTAATCCTCTCGCCATGAATTCGTCACTCGCTCCGTTTCATCGAGTAAGTCTTCCCGAATGGAAACTTTACAGATTCACCTGTTGAATATGAAGCGGCGACATGAAAGTTTGGTGATTATGTGAGGTTCTATTTGTGTTGAAGAGGGCAATTATTTAGCATGAGCCAGGTTAGTGATGGTTCATTGATCCTATAAGTTGAAACATATCTATGGGGGGTAAAGCAGGGTCAATGCAAGAGCAAAAAATCATATGCTTTTTCTATTTTTTTTCCAAATGTTGACAAATGTCCCTGCTAATGTCAATGTCAAGTTTTGTCATGAAAAGGCAAAGATTCTGCGCTAGCGTTCCGTTTCAGTTGATCTGCAAGGGTAGGAGAAACATTTGTTTCTCCTTCTACTGTTACTCGGCAACGTTTCCCAAAGCGGATTTGGGTTGCCCAAATTCCTGACATGAAATAAAACAAAGGGAAAAAAAATGACAAAAGTGTGTTTTTCTATTTTTTTTTAACTTTGACAAGACAAACACATGCATAAAGCAATATCCCTCATAATCCGTAATGACTTGTTTACGTTATTTACATATCGCCCAATCTACTTAATGAAACCATAACTGTCTTTCAAGTGTATTTTATTGGACGTCATTATCTCAATGTGTCACGATCATCCGGCACACTCATGTTATGAATCCAATCCCTCATGTTGTGAGTGGGGAATTAATTGCCATCTGCAAGTGTAGCATATGTATAGAAGTTGACTTCCTTCTTCAAGATGATCTTGACGGTCTTGCTTGGCGCTGCCGTGTTTTGATCCTTTTCGGATATATAATCAACACTCTAAATAATTAGTATGTCTTGAGCAGGCGTTTTATTTATTTATTTATTTATTTATTTATTTGTTTATTTATTTATGCATCCCAAAAACGTGTGGATTCCAGCGTCAGGAAAAGAACGCCCTGGATGATCGTCACAGTCGCAACAGTAGTGTCTGGCCTGTTTCTTCACCCACTGTTTTATGTACTTGGGATTAATATTATAATATCATTAACGGCAATATATCACTTCCACTTTTTGACATGATAGACTTTGATGAAAAGTGTATTATGAAAAGTGCTGGAAGTCGACCTGACAAAGGTAAAGGTGCACATTTCATTTGGTTGAATGAGATGCAATCTTGCTTGATGTGATGACATCACGTTTGATGAAGGTTCACCATAATTCAGCTCACTCATGATCATCAGGAGGCATTGTCGTCATTGGATGGATGTTTCCTTAAAGGACAACCGACTTCTCCGGACAAGTTGTGTCCATAATTTGTAAAATGGCTTCAAATGACTTCTACTGAGCGTATTTTACAAAGATTCCACGGCATATAGCTATATTTAATCTTTTAAGACTCCCGCTGAATATTCCGGAAGTCTTGTTTTTGAGTTGGTGACGAGTCCGTACGTGACGTCACTGAAGGAACGCCCCTGACCGAAAAAAGGACACATTGTAGCAGTCCTTCCATCATGTCAATGCATTTTGCTGTCCTTGTTTGGTCTGAAAATGTCATGTTGCACCAAAAAGAGCCAGAAGAGGGTGACCAAGCTCCATATAAGGAATTTATCAGCCTGTGAAAACGGACTGATTAATTCCTCACAGGAGCTCGGTCGCCATTTTCTGCCTCTTTTTTGGTGATCCATTTCCCCTCAATGTTGCCTCAAAATGGCACGGAATAAATTCTTTAATCAATTGCAAACATGTATGCTTTCTCTTCCGAACTATTTCAATCATATTCATAACAGGATGTGTAACAAGAAAGCATATTATCCGTATCTGAAGCCATTGTTTTGATTCTCCAGCAATGCAAGACGTCTTGGCGTGACGTCACGAACTGGGGGTGGGGCTTAATGAAAATGCCCAATTCGCAGCTCAATTTTTTGCAGATTTTGGACACTTTAAGTCATTTTTATTGGTGTTTTGCATTTGAATAAAAATATCATGCTGCGTGTTTTGGGTATTTTAGATGCTATAAAACGTTTTTCTGATGTCAGTTAGGAAACAAAAAAGTGACGTCGGTTGTCCTCTAAGTGCTATCTTTTGGGCTATGCGTGTAAATGGGTTGGTTTCTTTATATGTAATGCCTTCCCCGATGATGGACTGAGGACCAGTGGCTGTGATTGTCTTCAAAGAAATGATGGTTTAGGGTGCATTGTGTCCATCTACAACCATGCTTATCAACGCAAAGATTTTTATGGCAGTCATTCTTCACTTATGATAAGAGTACCACTCCTAGAGGATGTCTTACTTCGGCTGGTATGGCAAAGCATTTACTTATCATTTATATCTGATAAGATTAGGACATATTTTTCTTTTTTGTGGACGCAGGGGGACTAATACTGTTCCCTCTGACACGTTTAATCGTTTTCCTTCCTTAAAAAAATTAAATCAACATTCTGTTTGACAAATGCCATAGTTAAATTTTTTTCCCATGAAAAGACATTGTATGGCTCTCTCACCAAATATTTGTGTGAACAAGTCTTCCTTATTTGCTTATTGACTTTCTAAAAAATAGCAAAAGCGCAACTGTTTTTCCTGATTTTTAAATTTTTTTTATGACCTTGTATTTTTTGGAGGGGTTGTTTTACATACTAATATTTCATTTTCATCCATTTGCAGTGTGAATAATGAATGAATATACAATTTATATATGTACACGATACTGTTTAATCGTATCATAAATGTACTTTTTTTCTCAGATTTAAGTGTTAGTGTTCAAACTTTGTAATGGCTTTCAATGATATGAAATACACTCTTCAAGAAAAATATATCGTCCTTATTTTTTTTTCTTTTTGAATTCAGCTCACCTGTGTTTTCATGTTGGTCGGAATGGTGGTAGTTGAAGAGCTCAGATTATTATTATTATTATTATTTTCAATGATTGGTGTCAAAAGTTTGAGAACCACAGTTATATAAACTCCAATTGGACACCGCACATCAAACTTTACGAGAGTGTGCGATCACACTCTGTAACCGTAATATTAAAAAAAAACTCTTACGAACTTGATCAGTTTCGGTCTGTGATTTTTTTTTTCTTTTTTTTTTTCTGGGAAGTCAGTCATGTTCAAGCACATGACTCACAGGCGTTGAGCGTGATCAGCATGTTCTGCCAGGGTGACTCATCCAGTCTGCTGTCTTTCGGTTGACAGCCGCCACCGAAGGACTAGCTCAGACACGCCCACGCTACCTCCACCAACTCAAATCCTCCCACGTCATGTCCTCGTGCGTCTCCTCTGCTCTCTGGGCTTCTGTGCTCACCTCCTGCCTCCTCAGTCTGTCTGCCCTCTCCTCTCCACGCTTCTTGCTCAGCTTGGTGATTCATGGCAAGCCATTCTTTCACTGCGTCGCCTCACGTCTCGCAAGCTGACACAATTGTTTTTGCAATTTGACTTTCTCTTTTCATTTTGTGTCCTAAATGAATATTCTGTGGTTTTATTGTGTGTTTAAACATTTGGGATGATTTGCCCTTTTCACCTGCTGCCTGTTTGTTTTTGGGGGAGTTCTGGGCGATCAGTCCTTTCCTTCTCTTCTTTAGCCTGTATATTACTGCTTCTATGCCACAATTTTCAATTTGTCATACCCTGATAACATTGATGTCGCACTCATTAAAAACATCACTTCATCAAATAAATGTATCAGTGAAATGAAACAAATACCGTATTTTCCAGTGTATAAGATGCACCCAAAAGCCTTAATTTTTTTTTCAAAACATGACCCTGCGCCTATGACGCAGGTGCGCCTTACTGTATATGTGAGGTCATATTGAGCCGCAACAGGTCTGGCAACTACTGTCAGCAGCCACTGACTCCATTTGCCCCTGGAGAAGAAGTGGTGCGTAACCCCAGCCTCTACTGTAGCGCCTTAAATTGTGGTATGCCTTATACAGTATTTGGAAACCTTTTATCTCTTTATCTATTACATTTGCAGTGTTTGAAATAACGTCTGTCCGGTGACCCGGGGCCTAGAACTTTTACATCAGGCGTACAGGTTTCAAAACGTATCGGCCCGGGTGGCCGACAACATCTTCAAGAAAATAAAATAAAAAATCAAATCAAATGTTTGTTTTATTCAATAGAGCAAACCGCTACAAGTCACATGGACTCCTCTTTCTAAGCGACTTTCAAAACTCTCAAGTACACGTTAGAGTTGCGGTATAGGCCGAAGCACGAAACAGGCTTCTGATTGGCTGCCGGTGCCGATTGTCAATTTGCATACTGCACCGGCAGCCAATCAGAAGCCTGTTTTGTTCTTCGGACTATACCGTGACTGAAAAGTGGACTTGAGACTTTTGAAAGCCGCTGAGAAAGAGGAGTCCACGTAGCTTTGAGCAGACAACACAACGCAAACATTGCATTGTGCACCATGACGACAAACGACAACTGGAGCAAAATCTTCAGCAAGGGATATATACCATACATTAATCAAGGGAGCATTTGTGGTAGTTACTTCCTTAATTAAAATTAAAATGTTTCTTTTTGTGATTAGTCGTTTTATTGTGTTTCAAGTTGTGAAAAATGGGGCAGGCAACTTTATGGCCAGGCAGGCAACTTTTCAGAGTTTTCTGCCCGCGTGTCCGCTAACTTTTTGTCATGACTTTCAGACACTGACATTTGGAAAACTTTTTTCATTCATTGAAGGTGCGCCTTATAGTCCAGTGCACCTTATATTTGAAAAAAAAGTTTGAAAATAAAGCATTCATTGGGGTTGCACTTATTCATTGAAGGTGCGCCTTATACACCAGAAAATACGGTAATTTTCCTGGACTTCACGTTTCAAAAGCAATTAAGCATGCTTTATTTTCCTTTTTTCGGAACTTTTATATGATGATATTATTATACATCTTCATTATCTGACATAGTCAAAATGGCCCACCGAGGGAAAACTTAGCCTCAATCCGACTCCTTTTTATTCTGTTTGTGATCTTGACTCGTGCACTCTGGCGGTTGTCACTAATGTCGTCCAATTGTAGTTTTCGAGGTTAAATCATCGTGTTTAGCCTCTGTGTGTTTTCTAAAGTCATCTCAATGCTTTGTCTCAGGGTGTGGCGTTTGCGGAGGACGCCGGAAGAGGACTGTGGAAGCTTGCTGTCCTAAGTAAGGAGTTGCCCTTTAACCTCCAGCAGCTGCAGACAGAGACTGAACACGAGCTCCAAAGCATCCAGTCACAGTGAGTGCATCGTTTTTGTTGAAGTAATGAAAGTTACTGCGTCTTGTGAAAGATGTGCTTCACTGCACTTTTCGACCAACCAAAAAGACAGTAGCAAGGCTTTTGTTATGTGGAAATTTTGATATAAATTTGAGTCTACTTCAGGGAGAAGGGCGTATTACGTTCTGTGAGGAGAGGTTTTAACATGAAAAGTGCGTCAGTGAAACACCTTTGAGGCGTGTTGTGTGTTTGAACATGTTGGGAGGCTGCTTATAAGCTTTGTTCAATTTCGTCACACGGCTGAAACACGTCTGGGGAGGTTCTGTTGTATCTCACAACCGCAGAAGGTTCGAGGCTGTCCAAGAAAAAGCGGCAAGATCCTGTCCGTCGTTCAAATACATTCATTGGAGTTCCTTGTCTAATCCAGGCGACCGGATTTAAATCGTATGTGGAGACTTTCCTTGAGGTTTTGTTACGCAAGTCATAATCACATACTAACTTCTTCCAATACCATATATTACTTTCCATTTGAGTCGCCATCTTGCTGGTTCAGTAGTTGACTGCACCAGAATGTCATTACTCATTCACTGCCATTCCCAAATTTATTTGGGAATTGAAGAGCATGACGTGGAGCGCCATTTATGAATTCGTTCGGGCTTGTTTTTTTTCTTGAAGGGGGTGCCGATAAAGCGCTGGTCAGACCTCTGCCAATGTTTTTTTTTTTCCCCTTCGACGAGGGGGCAGCATTTGCATTTTGTCCATGATCGTGCTTTTTTACAGGTTCAGCTGTTGTGAAAGCGCTATATAAATCAATATGTATGGATTCTATTGTATTTTGTACAGCCAGCCCCGTTTCAAGCTCCGATAACTCCACACTCATATAGTTTAGGAATTAACTGTTTTTTTTCTGATTAAGAAGAAAATGTAAGGTATCTTAGGCTGAATTGAATTTTTATGTATTCCTAAAACTTGATATTCTGTGGGTCTTCCAATTTCAGTGAAAATGACGAAAACCCTGGCACATTGTCTGGCAGTGAATGAGTTAAAGGACAACGACACCATTTTTTTGTTTCCTAACTGACATCAGAAAAACGTTTTATAGCATTTAAAATACCCAAAACACACAGGCTGATATTTTTAGTCAAATGGGAAAAAAACAATAAAATTGACTTAAAGTGTCCCAAAACTACTTCAAAATGACCTCAGAAGGTCCCGTCCCCTTGTTTGTGACGTCACGCCAAGACGTCTTGCCTTGCTGGAGAATCAAAACAATGGCTCCAGATTCGGAGAAGATGCTTTCTTGTTACTCATACAGATATGAATATGATTCAAATAGTTCTGAAGAGGAAAGCATAACTGTTTGCCATTGATTAAAGAAGTCCTTCCATGTCATTTTGAGGCCTCTGGACTGCAATGTAGCGTCCCAGAGTTTGCACAAAATGGCGCCCACGCTCCATTGGAAATGGGCTGATTTGTCTGCTGGGAATTTGTGTCAGCGAATATCAAATAGTTGTCTTGGTGTAACACACAACAATTCACCATTGCGTTATTTATGTGTTTTCCTTTCCTTGTAAAATACGCTCAGTAGAAGTCATTTGAAGTGATTTTACAAATTATGGACACAACATGTCTCGAGGCGTCGGTTGTCCTTTAAGCATCAAACTCTTTTTATAAAACTTTTTTAACTCTCTTTTTATTCACACCAGTAATGATTTTGTGAACGCCATATTTTTTTCCCCTACATCGTTTGGTCTTTGCTTTGTCGAAACATTTTCTACGTTAGTCACATCTGCTGCCTTTATTACCACTTTGTTCTTAACAATAGCGCAGATGGTAGATTTTGCAAAACCAAAACCACGCAGCAAGAACCCCATGTTCTTCCTCCTTCTTTCCAACAGTAATATAGTTGGCTTTTGATTAAAACCCTATTACTGGCATTTTTTGGGGGGGTTTCATTGGCGCGCTGCTGAGAGAAATGTAGACCCAAAGAACAATACACCTGCAATATGTGACCCGTGGAACAAATGACGTACAAGGAAAAAGCATTCTGCTTCAACTGACGGAACACAAAATAAGATGATAACCAGAAATCAAAATTTTCAGGGCTACGACTCTTTCTCTAATGTCAAACCAGCAAATGTGCCTTATCTTCATTTTAACAATTTTCAATGTCATATTGTTGCGCCTTGTCATCCAAAAATCAGCTGTACTGTTCAAGGGCAAATTTAATTGATTGATTTGTGATTGACCAAGCCTGCTTCATTCCAAAATCAAACATTTTGGCATCCAATAAACTGTCATCGCAAAATGAACATGCAAAAATGAGAGAGAAAACAAAGTCCCCATGATCTCATCTTCTTTTGTCATTCCTCACAATTTTTGCATAACAACAAACCACATGTTGAATGCCTCGAAGGAGACACACTCAATACTTGTTCTCTATGAACCATATTTGGCCAATCACCGTGAATTGCCGCAGACGATTTGAAATGTTTGGCAAAGTGAATCACATCTTTATTCAAATCTTGACTCAACGGAGGATTGCTAACGTTTTTGCCAGCGCTGATAAAACCGTTAAATTCTTTTAGATGTTGAAAATGAGACAAATTATAATAACCTAGTTTAAGACGTTAACGTGTGTATATATTTTTGGGGGCATCCTGAAAATGTGGTTCTGACTCAAAGGCACCTAAAAGAACATTCAGATTTTAATCATGTTTTAACCAGCACATTATTTTGAAATCAGAATTAAAAAAATAATAATTTTACATTACTTTCAGGCCAGTCGGTCGCTCAATGCATAGAGTCAAAATGTATTTTAGAACTTGAATGCAAAAGGCTCTGTTTCTGTAGGCAAAGTGGTATAACATTCGGGGAACCTGAATTTTGTATGAGCACAAGGTTTGATGAACGTGTTTGACAGTTTGGGAAATTTGTCTGATCTGATGGAAAGATTGTCTTGGGTAAATGCTTAGCAAAGCTAAAGTAATGAAAGGCTCCATTTTGGCCATGATCAAAATTGTCTGTGACCACTCCCACATCAGCGCCGCCCTCCCTCTGTAACCATTTGTAAAATTATAAACAGTATGTCCTACCTCATTCCACACGCCACACGTCATGCAGGATTTATACAGGGTGAGGAAATTGGAGTGTTTCAGGCTGGAGTCCAATGACATCACAAACGCAGGTTGAAATTTCACAAACCTTGATTCACTTTCCACACCATGTGGGCCAGATAGTGTGGAAAGTGAATCCTGCTGGTGATATCGACCACACCCGATGCCCTCCCCCTCTGTATGCTCTTGCCGTGACAGATCCTTTGACAGAACCGTTTGACATTAAGCCGTCTCACACGGTTTAATGACACACTTCCCGGAAATCACCTCTTTTCCCTTGAATTTTGGCTCTTGAACTAAAGAACTGACATCATGACAATCAGACAAGTTAATAGCTATATATTTAGTAGGAACTATAGCAATCTCAATGGGGCACCCCAAAAAGGTATACACCCCTTTTACACTTAAATTACATTTGTAATTGTTTTGTAACAACAGTGTCAATCCTGGTTCCTGTGTAGTGGAGGAAAAGGGATTTGCGTGACATGAAAAAAAGGTGTCAGTGTACGCTTGTCTTGTGAGTGTCAGGATGAAATCCCTTGACTTCATCCCATTGGAGTCACTTTCTGCCGTTTCTTTGTCGAGAAGATAAGGCCGTTTTAAATTTAAGGAAAAGGCATAAAATACAAAGTCTGCATCTGCTGATTGGGGACTTTAAAGAACATAATCCTAAACAAAATGTCAATGACATTATGAATATTTGCTAAAAAAACTTTTTTATATGTGGGTTCAGTTTGTCGTGCCACACTTAATGAAATAATTGACAGTTTGCATATCGCACAAAATACATCCAATTACCACACACACACACACACACACACACACACACACACACACACACACACACTCTCACACACACACACACACTCTCTCACACACACACACACACACACACACACACACGAAATCATACGAACGCTTCAGCTCACGAACTTTAAATTCGCAAGCATATAGTCTTGGCTGATGAACTAGTTTTCGGCGGACAAACCACACAGCGCCACGGTGGCTGGCGGACTAGTTTTTGGCGGATGAACACCATACCACATGGTCGAACAACGCCACGGTGGCTGGTTGACTAGTTTTCGTCACCCCCTTTCTTTGAGTGCGGACGTGGTTTGTTATCGAGTGTAGTACTTTTGCTATGATGGGACCGGAAAAGACCCCACCATAGGCTAGTGTTAAGCCGAAGAAGACGCAAAAGAAAATTACGGTCGAGCAGAAGAAGGAGATCATACAAAAAAAAAAAAAAACAAGGTGTGCGTTTGTGTGACTTAGCTTCCCAGTACCAGTACACTAAGTCGACCATTGCTACCATCCTTAAGAACAAAGAAGCTATGAAGGGTGTGTGTGTGTGGCTAAGGGTGTTTTTGTGTTGTCTCAGCAACGGTCTCGGGCAATAGAAGAAGTTGAAAAACTTCTGTTGATTTGGATTAACGAAAAGCGGCTAGCAGGGGCAGTGTGAGTGAGGGTATTATCTCCGAGAAAGCATGGCAACGTTACTCAGATATCATCAAGAGGCAACTACATCAAAGACCATCACAAAGGTAAATACAATGACTTTATTATATAGTACAGTTTATTTCTTTAATTACTATACAATTGCACATTTATTATACATAAAATAAAGTATATTTTGTGTAGTTTTAAGGCTTATTTAGTAGAAAATTATGTTTTATGGGGACCTGGAAACATATTATTCTCATTTTAATGGTTTCTTATGGGAAATACATGTTTGGAAGATGAACTTTTCACTTTACACAAACTTTCTGGGAACCAATTAAGTTTGTGAGCTGAGGTATCACTGTATATTTTAAAAATTTACATTGCTCTGAAATTGGTATCTAGAATACTGGTACTAGTGTCTAGTGTCCACACATTTTTTTTTCCTAAAATGAACATGCACTGTCGCCAAAAGTTAAGTTGTGAGGGATTTTTTTTTTTCATTTCAACATGCAATTTAATAATTTCTATGTAGAATCTTTCCTTTTTTTTACTTTGCTGTAGACTCATACACTATAATTATGAAGACACACAAAAAGTAAAAATGAGTCGTATGACAGGCTTCAAGTGTTTTGAGACAGGCCAACGGGAGCCCGTAAAAGTGCAGAAACAAGCAACACCCACACATTTTTTTCACCTACAATTATGATGTTTGTCACATACGTTCATATAATTATGGAACCCTCTTTATGCGAGCACCAAATCAGAACACACTGACAGCTGGCATAGTGGCAGCACGCGCACGTGCGTGGCGCATGTGTATGTGTGTGTGTGTGCATCTGTGCGAATGTGTTGTCGTTCTACACTCATTTACGCTAAATGAAAAAAAATGGCCACATGGTAAAACATTGTGTGAAATGCACACGTACATAGACACACACACACAAACACAAACTTCACTGTTAATCACGGCATGTTCAATGCTTTTTATAATGTTCCTCCTCGCTTGTCACATGTTCCACATTTTTAATGAAGACTTGAATGTTCTGATCAGTTGTAAAGGACATCTTAAATTTGTCTCCCTCTTAAATATACAGCATGTCCATTCATCAATCCATTGTCCACATTTTATATCGACATTTGTGAACAACAAATCCAGATGCACAAGTGATCAACCACAATAAAGTGGACGATCACTTCATTGGATAAATATCAATTACTGTTCATTGAGTGTTTTGCGTTCATTGGTTCTTAAAAAATTAGCTCCTCTCTTGGGCTTCGTTGAAAATCATATTCATGGGGCAGTTTCATTTTTATTCTGCCATTTGTGTGATACCCGCTCTTTTGCATATCGATCAGTTTGTTGCTCCGTCTTTCCTCAGAAAGTTCACATGCGACTCTTCTCGACTCCTCAAATCCTTTGTTCTTTGGAACAAGGCCCCTTGGCGTCCTCTAGTGGGTTTATAGTCAATGACGCTGTCGTTAAAATAAACCTTTAAATTTCATTTTTGTGCTTCATTAGTAATTGCAGTACTGTGTTTTTTTTAACCGGCATAAGAGGCAAGCGAGAAGTCTTTTGAGGTCCACTTGGAAACCTCTTTTGTGTGTTTTCAGACAGCTGCGCATTGAGGCCCGTCTGCAGCAGCTGACCTCTGACTTGTTTGTTCACCAAGAGAAGAACAAACAAATCCAGCAAGGATTCACAAGTCACCCCACCCTTCGGACGTCCACTGTGAGTGAACGTGGTTAGGAAAACAAAACCAAGCTGCAGTTGAATTGATGAGGTTGCACAAATTGCCCGAATATTCATCGCGCTATCATGCGTGTTCATGCAAGTTTAGTGTTTTAACATGCTATCAATCTCGGACAGAAGCAAGACTCTTGGTCACACCGTTGTCCTTTGTCTGCCCTCTCACTTGCAGTTGAGGGCTTATAAGGACCTTCAGCCCTCTATTGCCGGGTCTCGAATCCAATTGGAGAAGCTTGTGTTCCGGAAGGAGGCGCTGAGCGCGCTTGGTGACCTTCTGACACAAGACTTGCACAGATACCAAGAAGAGACAAAGAGACTGACCCGATTCACACAGAGAGTAAGCAAACTCAGGTAAAAGACCCACAGACAGTTCTCTGATAATTTAGCATTGCTATTTCGCATTAAGACAAGCAAAAATCCCACATACCCCCCAGTCCTCATCATTTCCGAAACCTCTGGCAATGTATAAACATTTGCATTTTTTTCTTTCGTCGGATTGTCTACTTTTGTGACTAGTGTGTCATACCTCCCTCTGGAGGTGTGTTACATCTGATTGCTGATCATTTCACTGACATGCACAGGCTGGTGGCAATGCTGTGGGGAGGTCTGCACCGGTGTGGGGGTGGTCAAAGTTGCCTTGAAATGCAGCGCACTAATGAAGTGCTCGAGCCCTGCATAGTCCTCTTATCCATCCTGATCGTCTCAGTCCCCCCCCCCCCAAACCACACCCCCTCAGTTTGTTTTACGTATAAATACAATGATTCAGTTGGTTTCATGCCTGATTCAGTTGGTTTCATGCCTGCTCCTCACGCCCATTTTTTTTATGAATGAAATATGTCACTTTAAACCAGATGTCTGAGCAGGATTAAGATTTTGATTGACTTTCTGACCCTAAATGGTCAATCCATCCCCATTCTTTTGCACCTGGCCATCCAACTCTGCCAATATCACGTGTGCTGAAATCAAAATTGTGATCCGTTCTCTTTCACCCCCAGCCTCGTCATGGCCTTTCTATCTACTTGAAAGTAAGATTCTTAAAAAAAATATATATAGACAATATCCCTGCAAGGACTTTAATTCTTAAACAATGAAGTATGACTCATCAAAATCTGATGAAATAAATTGACAGATTCATTTCAGTGGAAACATTAAATATTTCTCGTAAATAAAAGTAATGCCACAAGTGGAAACTTTCTTTGTCGTGTCTCTATCTTCAGCCGAGAAGAGGAAGACAAGACTTCCAGCACCAACAGCACTGGTGGCCAAAGCATGCAAGGAAAGAACGAGACGAACAACATGGTACGGTAAAAAAAACTCATAATCTCGACTCTCAAAACCCTGTGTCACATTTGTAAATTTTCTTATCCAAATAAATAAATAAATACATCATACTAACATAAAACATTTGATTGTCAGGTCAGAGGTTCCTAGCTCTGTATCAACATCACCATTCTAGTTTAGATGTTTGATGAGTTTTAGGTCAAGATTCTTGCGTGCCACAACACCCACCACATCCAACCCTGCTTTTGTGGAGCTTGATATTGGATTGGATTGGATTGGATTGGATTGGATTGGATTAGCCTTTAATAGTCTCACAGTCCAGAAATGTAATTTTCACAGCAACAGAGTTATGCAAGGAAGGGGAAAGGAAAAGAAAATAGAAAAACAAAATACATGAGTTGCTGGAAAGGCAGCCACTCTCTTGGTGCCACCCTGAAGTTAAAATAGGGAAAAAATGACAACACAAAGACACAGTCATTCAATCTTATGCACCTTCTGCACCCTCTTTGTTGTATGAAGTAGTTATAGATGAAAGACGAGAGGATCAAAGTGTCCTTTTCACGAGTGGATTAGGGAGACATCATGGTGAAATGTCCACGTCTGCCAGAATTTAGACGTTGAAAGCAAACACGAAGCTGTAGCATCCATTGACGAAAAGAGATTTTCTCACATCTCCTGTCCCATGTAAATTCGCTTCAATTCCAAGACGCGGCAGTTCCACATATGCATCTGCGCTCTTCGGTAACGCTCCTTTCTTCTCATCACGGGCTCTTCAAGCCATGCTTCCATTCAGCTGCAGATTGTCCAACAGCACTGACTTTTCTGTTGAACAAAGTGGGGCTGTGAAAATGCTGCCCATTAAAGTTGCAAAAAAAGCACAATCACCCCAAAGCTGCCCAGCGATGACAGTTAAATGGCGGTGCACATTCATTTTGAAAACACGTCTTCCCAAAAGTGAATTTCTGGAACAAAATGTTTGATGTAAAAAAATAGCTTAAAAGAAGTTTCAGACACAAAGGATAAGACGTGCATGTGTGCATTTGCGTGTGTGTGTGTGTGTGTGTGTGTGTGTGTGTGTGTGTGTGTGTGTGTGTGTGTGTGTGTGTGTGTGTGTGTGTGTGTGTGTGTGTGTGCGTGCGCGCGCGCGTGTGCGTGTGGGTTGTGTGTGTGTGTGTGTGCATGTTTGTGTGTGTCTGCGTGTGCATGCTTGTGTCTGGCATGGGTCCAGCTGTTGTCAGTCTTTCTAAGACAGTTGGAGTAGACACAGAAGAAACATCTGCCTGCTCATCTGGCTCAGTTGACTTGCATATACAAACAAACACACACACATTCACACACATGCTCACAAACATTTAGCATATTTTCCCTAAAAAAGGTAAGAGACTGACACGGCTGTGACAGGTAACGATGAAGGTGGGGGGATCAGAGGGGTCTTCTAACAGGAAAGCCTGTCAAAGTGTCATCAGAGTTTAACTGAAGAAACTAAGACAGCAAGAGGCGATAGGTCCCAGACAATATTTTTTACCCCACAATTGAACCTGGGTCATTTTGACCACAGTGTACGTACAGTATAAAAATTGTGCATGATTTGACTCCACAGGTTATTATTTTTTAACTTATTTCATTGAAATACCAAAATAATTTGGTCATAACATCAATAGGTGAATGGTTGCATGCTATTCAGTTGAGTGGAAATGGCAGCTCAGGGCATTCAATCCTGCACTCTTACACTCGCTGTACTAATCTAGATGAGCCAATCGAAATGAGCCAATCCTAAAAGAGGCTTTGGAACCAGTTCATCAGTTTATTCTGCCTTAATCTGTCAGAGCTAGGTTTCATGTCATCACACATTACGATGATTACAGAGCAACCTAATAGATTTGGATTCTATTTCATAAAAGGATTGGAAATGTCATTGAGATGTATCTTGGATTTGTGCAGTTGTGTTCAGACACATATGCTGTCGAATCAACGTATCACTGAAATTAACACACGGAGCACTACAATGGCCGGCGGACTAGTTTTCAGCGGAAGAATACCAAACCACACGGCAGAACAGCGCCACCGTGGCTGCCGGACTAGTTTTCCACACCCCCTTTCTCTGAGTACATACATGATTTGCTATTGAGTGGATACTTTTTTGGGACCAAAAAAGACCCCACCAGAGGCTAGTGTTCAGCCGAAGAGGACACAAAAGAAAATTACGGTCGAGCAGAAGAAGGAGATCATCGAGAAACACGAACGAGGTGTTCGTTTGTATGACTTACCGTCCCACTACCAGTATGCTAAGTCGACCATTGCTACGTGTGGCTAAGGGATTTGTCTACGCAATGGTCTCAGGCAATGGAAGAAGTCAGTGAGGAGATTATCACTGAGAAAGCACGCAACTTCACTCTGATATCATCAAGAGGCAACTACATCAACAACCATCACAAAAATAAAGAAAAAAACTTTATTATATAGTACAGTTTATTTCTTTAATTACAATATAATAGCACATTTATTATCCATAAAATAATTTATATTATTAGTAGTTATAAGGCTTATAGTAGAAAATTATGTTTTATGGGGACCTGGAAATGGATTATTCTCATTTTTAATGTTTTCCTTTGGGAAATTAATATTTGGAAGACACACCTTTCGCCTTACACAGACTTTCTGGGAACCATTTAAGTTGGTAAACTGAGGTATCACTGTACTTGGTCTTCTGACTGTATCAATCAGTCAAATAAGTAGGGAAAACATATTACTATACCTGAAATACATTTAAGGAAATCCGTTTCACGAATTGGAATGGAATTTGATCAACAAAGCAGTCAGGTGGCCACGAATGCCAAAATCATGAAAAAGTCCACTTGGCTACAGATGGATGGGCCCCACCCAGACAGTCCATCAAAATTGTTGTAGTTTTTTTTTTTTTTTTTTTCATTAAAAAAATGCTTTCTAGCTCCTATTGTCTTTGCACAGATGACTTTAATCTCTTTACGGGTGCCGAGTAAACAAAGTCGACCCATCTGAAGAAATCTCTGCAAACATCCCTATCACTCTTGGTTCGTGATCAAATTTGACTGGCTGTGAATCACGGCTGGTAGGACATGAGGACAGAACATGCAGTTAACAAGGCTGGCCACCAAAATGGTTGCGTCAAGGAATCTCGCAGCCTGTCCCTCTCTAAGACGTTCTGGCTGTGGCAGAATCATATCTTTTGTTTGGACCAGACACACCAAGCAGGATTAAAGATGTGATTTCCCTCTTCCACGTCAAAATGAGCGCTCTGTTTATAGGGTGAGAATAATAATGTTCAAATAACCGGGTTCGAGTTAATCCTCTCATGTTATGTAAACATGTTAATACTGTCCTTCTGAACAATGATCCCAAGCCCCAGATAACCTTTGGTCCCCACCTCGTTCCCCCTCAGGGTTTGCCTCCTCTCCTAGCCCGGCCTCCACTTGGAGTCCCACGGGGAGGTGGACAGCCGAGTTCCCGGGATTAAGGCCACGCAATGTTTTAAACGCTTGGACTTCTGCCACTTCATTTCTCTAAATGGCATCGGCCTCATTGTCATGATTTGCTCATTAAAGTTGTATTTACGGCTGTCTAGTGGTCAGTTGGAATATTTTTTAAATGCTGTTGATTTTGTCTCTTTTGAGTTATTAAGTCAAGTGGACTTCGGAGTCTCGCTATTTTATCTAATTATTTCCGTGAGAGACAGCCTGGTGTTTGTTTCGCTGGGAGATGTTTTTAGATGAGCGAGCAGATGTTGCAGTTTCTCAAGAGGGATTTATGTCGGGATTAGAACACCACGCACGCACGCGTACCCACATGCCCGTAATGAATATTATGGTATTTTTTTTCACACGAACAACATAAAAGATCAAGAGCGTGAGGTAGAAGCAGGCCTGTCCAGCTCCGGTCCTCGACGGTCTGTGTCATGTCTATTTTCGATGTGTTCCTCCTTGCAAAACACATCAACCAAATGTTCAGCCCAACAGCAAGCTGCGAAGAAAATAATGATTATATGTAGAATTTAAATAATAAGTCCTTGACTCCAAAATCCAGACACTGCTCCCCCCCCCCAATCACAGTACAGTGAAATCCCACATTTATGTGGGTCAGACTTCGCCTATTTGGGCGTGAGTGGGCACCATTCCCCTGTCATTCGTTTGGGGGGAGAACTCGCTTTTGTTTTTGACCATTGACCCAAGCCATATATATATATATATATATTGCGTCAGCCTCGGTGTTATGGTGCGGAGAGCGAAGCCATTGTCTAAAGCACATGTGTCAAAGTCAAGGCCCGGGGAACCTGGCCCGCCACATCATTGTATTCGGCCCGCGAAAGCAAGTCAAGCATGTCAAGTGGTATTGAAACACAGATAAACGAAAATTGCACTGTGGCCTTTTAATCAAAACTGTCCAACAGTTGTGGCCGGCACCTCAAATGCTGTGGTGTGTTTCTGCTGCTCCATCCTGAACTTGATTATGGCCGGTTGTTATTGTGTCCGCCTCTTTCAGCATACACCTGAGTCTTCTTCCTCCCAATCGCCACTTAGTCCACATCAGACAACCAACAAAGACGAAGCCGACGAGAACTGGAGAGCCATTCAGAGGAAAGCCGGGCTCTCAAATCTCAAGCGAGCCGGCAGCGTCAAAGACCTTATCAGTAAATTCTCAGGTTCGGAGCATGACTTGTATCCTGGGTCTTCTCCGAGTCTCTATTCAGGTGCAGGAAGAGCTCAAACGTTCACTTCCTGCGAGACCAACCTGTCCCCTAAGTCAAAGTTGAGTCAGACTGTTGTCATTCGAGACCACAGTCTGCTGCCGAGTATTTCGGTCACCCCTCCACTCAAAGAGAAAATCGAGCGATCCGATAAATCTGCTCAGAGAGATGCTGGAATTAGCCCCATAACTGGAAGAATCGATTGTCCAGTAATAGGCGGCAGTCAGAGGACCGAGTCAAACAAAACGGCAGACTCTGGTAGAGATTCGGTGGCGGACTCTGGCATGGGATCGGTAAGCAAAAAAACAATCTTGAACAGGAAAAGATGCTATCTTGCTCTGCATGTAGACATAATGGCAGCATGACACTGCATGTTCTTCAAAATTCCCCGCTGCAAGTTGTTTTCAAGTGCATGCAAATAAGTGTCATAGGCCACCAATGTGATTCAAAGCATGTCCTCCATAATCAAACTGACTAGATAGTTTTAGAGTCTTTCCTCCTCGTAGTAGACTTGTTTCTCCCTTTTTTCCCTCCCCATTGTAGGTTATCCCCAAATGACAATTTTACTGCATGATCAGATGTGGTAAATTTGACATTGTCGTTTGTAATTTCTATGTGTCATTTGTAATTCCCGTGTGGCTTATTTGGGCATTGCTTGTGGCAAAGCAGTGACTTCAAGGTAAATTAAAACTATTTGTTCATTCCTTATACAGAATCTGAGGTACACTGGCTTTGGTAGCAGATGCCTAAAATCATCGTAAAACAACTCTTTTGATAAATTCTAACTCGAGCAATATTTAAAAGCCCTAAAGCGAGGGTAAGTCACTCTACATTAGTGTCCTGACTCGCAATTGACAGCTCCTTTCATATTTATGCATCCATGTTTTTTGGTATTTTGATGTGTTTTTAAATTCAAACTTTAAAATATAAAAACATATTTTGGGGATGAACCTAAAGTTCGCATTCTTCAAACTTTTTAATGCAGGTGTCCATTGAAAGGTGTCGACAGCAACATCTACACCTTTCAGTGCCTCTTCAAGTCTCTCTGTATCTCTCTTGCAATCAGCAGTCACTCAAAGCTCCGCCAATTCCCTACTGATGTTTGGCACCACATAATGTTTATAATGCATTTTAGGTGCATTCATATTTTCATTTGAGAGAATATCCTCATTTAAGGTGTTGTATCTGTTCAAAACGATGGCATCCTGCTGTTTTCAGCGAGGTATATGAGGCAGGATGTTGAACACCTACTTATCAATGGGAACAATTGCCTGGGTCTCTGAGCTGATTAACATTTATTTTAAGGAGGATCATTCAGCATTCTACAGTAGTAAATTGTGGGAGTAAATTTCATTTCTTCTGAACAAAATCACCACGTGCACCATAAAATCAAACTTGCTTGCTGAAATGGTCTGGTGGTCATATAATGACAAATTATTTCTGTTTTGTTTTTCTCCCCAGGAGCCTGAAACCGAATCAAACAAGCAGTCGGACAGCCTGTCAGAGGAGGAACCATCCACTCCCCGAACCGTGCCACCCAGCCCCAAATATCAGCTGTTCCTTGAGAACGATATGAAGACCAACGGCTTGAGTAGCAAGGATACAGATGGGCTGGGAAGTGGAGGATCACTGGGGGATAACAGCCCCAGGCTGTCCCGGTGGGAGACCACTCGGCCTGGGGTCAACAGCATCCAAGGGTCCATGGAGTCAATCGCCTCGCGGGAATTAGAAAGTGATCGGGTGCGTGGGGCAGATGTTTGTTTGTGTGTGTGTGTGTGTGTGTGTGTGTGTGTGTGTGTGTGTGTGTGTGTGTGTGTGTGTGTGTGTGTGTGTCTGAAGGGTACAATTGTGTGGTTCAAAGAAGAGGGAGACTTTATTTATTCAAGGGCACTGCATGGGCAGTGGGGAATGAGTGACAATTCCAGGGAGTCTGTAAAAAAACAATTTTTGGCATTGACGTGGCAAGATATGAAGTAAACTGAAAAGTGTGTAAACACACACACACCACCCTTAAGAAAGTAGTGAAGGAAATAGGATGGATGTCAGATCACATGCAACTAACTTGTTGTATAACATCGCCATCTGTTGGTAAAAATACAGATTTAATGTGTCGTCTGTTTGCATTCATCCATTTCCTCCCGCCTTAAAATGCATGTGGAAGGTAGACTTTTTTTTAAGGTGTGTCCTTGACCTTTTTAGAGGATGTGATTTGCCAGACAAAGCCATCCGGCTCCTCTTATGACTCTGTTCATACACATTTCCTTCAGGAGGTTCTTCCGAGTATCGATTATTTGGTTTTGATCATTATCAATACCATCTTGTCTTCTAGTATAGTTCCCCAACAATTTGAACATGCTGCCGTGATCAAGAAATCTGACATTGATCAAGATATCCTGTGAAATATTAGGCCAGTTTCCCAGCCGAATTTAATTTAAAAAAAATTCTGCACATGGAGGTCTTCCAGTCAGCTTTCAAGATGTCCACCCCATTACAAGTTTTCAATGATATCCTCCTGGCAAATGACACCGGAGACGATGCATGCCTGGTTTTAGTAGATTTAACTGCAACATTTGATTCTGTGGATCGTTTGCAACACCCAGTGGGCATTGGTGGTAGCTCCTATGAGTGGCTTAGGTCCTATTCAGCTGACAGAACATTTTGTTTGCCTCAGTTGCTCTGAGTCACAAATTGACCCACTGTTTTGTGGTGTTCCACAGGGTTCAATTATGGAGCCTCAGAGTTCTCACTGTATTTGCTCTCTTTGGGTTCCCTCTTTAGTATTGCTACTGTACTGTATTTGGTATTAAGATGAGAAGGGAAAAAAAACATTATATCTAATGTTATGTGGATGACTGTCAGATCGATGGCCCGCTGAGCAAAACAGTTTTTGTTGGTTGTATGAATTATTCTTGCTCCATGTATTAAGTGGTGGTTGTTTCTGGGAATACACTATCGTTGAGTTGGGAATGCGATGAGATAAACTATTAGATACAAATGGCAAAATGTCAAATAGCTACCATATAACAATTTCGTGTGTGTGTTTTTTACAGGCTATTTTTGTTGAAGGTCCTCGTGTTTTTAACAGTCCCTACGCCATGAATGTGAACGCATCTGCTGATTATAATCCCATGTACCGAACAAATGAGTTTAAGGTAATATGTTCCTCTGAAAAACATTGTTAAAAATATTTGAAACAATATTCCATCTAACCCAAAACAAACAACAGTGTTCCCATAATCTTGAAAGCAAAGTGTTTTTTACAATGGCTTTGAAAGAGTAAGTCATAAAATTTAAGGAGAATTGAGGAGTCCAGTCCAGCCCTCTTGCTGAGTAATCGATGAAGAATTTTGTTCGGAGAACAAGATCAAAAGGAATACTGTGGTAAACACAACTACTATCTTTACACAGGGTGGAATTTCTCCAGCCACATCAGAGTGGAGCCTGCACACCTTCAACAGTCGCAGCAGCAGTCCGGTGCTGTTGGGCGGGCCCACCATTCAAATCGCTCCTCGCACGCGATATTCTGCCTATGATTCTCTGTTGAAGAGGAGGAGCGATGTTCCCAACTCCGTATGTTTCTGATGAAATGCACATTCTACCTCGATAGGGTTTCTGTCATGTGGATAGCGTCTCCTTTGCTGCAGGTGATGGCATCCCAGTACACCATGCGCCCTGCCACTCTGGGAGGCCTCAGTCGAAAAGACTTCATCGAGGAATTGACCAAACAATTGGATAACTGTCAGAAGGTTAGCCGTCTCCACTTGCTACATCACACTGAAAAGTTCTTTCAACATTTTGGACCTTGAAGGAAACCAAAACTTTCCAAAACCGACCTCCAATTCTTCAGATCTCTTGAAACCTACCTGTTACACGATGCTTTTAACACATTTTAATCTGTTATCCTTTTTTCCTTTTGTTCATCTAAATCTATTTATTGTCATGTACATATATTTGTCTTGTGTACATTTTGGGGTTTTGTAAAATTTCTTTGACTATGATGAAAATCACTTTCAAATAAAATGTTATTATTAATATTAGTATTAGTATAGTGTGTATAGTTTTGCTTTGCTTGAATGCTGCTGTGCCGATGCCCATTTTGTGTTTGGGAGCCTTTTCCTGAGCATCTTCATCTTTATTAAGTTCATAGAGTTGCTTGTTCTGTAGCCACAAGGGGACATAAGCCAGTGTCTTCTTGTGCTGGTGCCAGGCTCGGATAAATACAGAGGGTTGAGTCAGGATCGGCATCCGATGTAAAAACTTGGCCAAAATAAACATGTGAATCAAACCTCTGAAGATGGAGGACACTGATTTCCTGTGGCAACCCCTTGTAGGAAAAAGCCAAAAGGAAAAGAAGATTAGTATTCATATTAGTATTGGTATTATTGGATTGGATTAGCCTTTATTAGTCTCGTAGTGGAGACATTTTACATTTCACAGCAGCAAAGTTCTGGAAGGAAGAGGAAAGGAAGAAGTTGAAAAACAAAATACAGGAGCTGCTGGAAAGGCAGCCACCTTCGCGGTGCCATCTTGAAGTCAAAAGAGAAAAAAACAATACAACAACACAAAGACACAGTCATTCAATCTTAAGCACTTTCTGCACTCTCTTTGCTGTAATGAGCATTTCTAGATGAAAGAGGAGTGGATCAAAGCGTCCTTTTCGCCAGTGGCTCAGGGATGTCATGGTGAAATGTACACGTCTTCTCCAAGCTAAATGTTGAAACACAAGCTGTAGCATCCATTGACGAAAGAGGTTGTCTCACATCTCCAGTACCACAAAAATCCCCTTCAATTCCAACAGTTATTCTCATCGTGGGCTCCAAAGCCATGCATCCATCCAGCCGATATTATTATGTAGTATTATTACCAAAACACCTCATGGACAGTGTTTCCCCAACAAAATTCATAAGAAAAACAGTTTGCGAATGTTTGGTGTATTTGAGATCTATCTGAAAAGTAATCAAAGAAATAACACAGGGCGAGTAACATGGTGTACATGTCCTCTCCAGCGTAACCAGTTCCTGGAGGCCGAGAGTGTCGAAATGGAAAAGGAGAGAAACCAGATCCGGTGAGGTCTCATCATGCCAATTTTCCTTCAATTGTTTTGAGATGATAGTGTCACTGTCTTTTATTTCTCTGCACATACACGCAGCACCATTTTTGTGTTTACGCTAGCCAAACTTCTTATCCCATCCTTTGGCTTCAGGTTTGAAATGCGGGGCCTGCTGGTGAACAACGAAGACCTCCTGAGGACCAACACTCAAATTTCCAATGAAATAAAGCGGATGAGAGAGCAAATGATCGAGATGGAGCGAGCCAATCAAGCGTTGACGGAGAAGCAGAGAGAGATGGAGGTACAAACAAATGCACGCATGTATCAATCGACCGACGTAGGCAGTGACTGACTAACAACTGTTCGTACAGATTGAGGTGAAGCGGGCTCGGGACATGATGGTGGAGGCCAATACTCAGGAGTATGCCTTCGGCTTTCTCCAGCAGTCCCTGAAAAACAAAATCCAGGATGCTGAGGTATAAAATAAAATGATACCGACAGACTCTGTACTTCCGGTTGCTGGTTGTCGCATTCATCTGCAATTTTTCTTCATTAAATTAAGCAAATTTTAACAGATATAGTTACAGTTAAAAGATGATGGACACATTTGTGCATGTGCGTGCGCGCCCATTGTAGGACAGCCTTGAGAAACAGGCGCAGCACTCGCAGACTTTGGCGGAGAAGTTATGGTTGGCCGAGAGACAACTGGAAGAGCTGGAGGTGGACAAGGACAGCAAAAGCAAGAAGACATCTGAGCTCAGTGGCACCGTCCTCCGGCTGGAAACAGAGGTACAATAGCATATTTTAGGAACCGAATCTCAAACGCTTTCTCCAATTTTTATCTCTCACTGCCAGCGCATTGGGTTGAACAGAAACGAGTGCCTGCTCTCGGGCATGAATCACTTTGTTTCACTGTGTATAATCTAAATTGATATGCTAACATAAATACAATGAAGAGAAGTGAAGCCAATGCTACTTTCTTAATGCTCATTCTACATTTTCGTATTTAAAAAATACTGTATTACTCGTTCTTGCTATGATGTTGAATTGTCACTTCTGCATGAGAAATAAACTTGATATAAGCCCTGCCTGTTTCTGTAAACTAACTACCATAATTTGTGTCTCCAGCTGGCTGAAGCCTTGCAGGTGTCTGCACAGTCCACGGCGGAGTTGAACCTTCAACAGAAATTGCGTCAGGATGCCCAGCTGAGGATGGAGGAACTGGAGGAGTCTTTGCTGGAGAAGCAGCAGGAGTTGCAGAGACTTCAAGCGCTCGTCGTCAGGCTGCAGGGAGATGTGAGTCTCCTCTTACCGGTGGATCTCGATAAAGGCCGGACACTGCTGTCATATTTGGATTGGATTGGATTAGCCTTTATTAGTCTCGCAGCAGAGAAATTTACATTTCACAGCAGCAAAGTGATGAAAGGAAGAAGTAGAAAACAAAATACAGGACCAGTTGTAAAGGCAGCCAATCTTGCGGCGCCACCCTAAATAAATAAAAAAATAAATAAATAAATAGTGTGACACGACACAAAAGACACAGTCATTCAATCTTAAGAACTTTCTGCGCCTTATTTGTTGAAGCTGTTCTAGATGAAAGAGGAGAGGATCAAAAGCTTCATTTTTACCAGTGGATTAGGGATGTCATACTGAAATGTCCGCGTCTGCTAGAAGCGAGACCTTGGAAGCAAACACGAAGCTGTAGCATCCATTGATGAAAAGAGATTGTCTCACATCTCCTGGCCCATGCAAATCCGCTTCAATTCCAAGCCGCAACAGTTCCAAATAGGCATCGGCACTCTGCATACGCTCCATTCTTCTGATCACGGGCTCCTCAAGCCATACATCCATCCAGCCGCAGACTGTCCAACAGCACCACCTTTTCCGCTGAACAAAGCCGGGCTGTGAAAATGCGGCCCATTACAGGCACAAAAAGGCACAATGGCCCCCTAGCTGTCCAGCGATGACAGTCAAATAGCACTGGCATATATATCAAATCAAAAACAGTGCTGGCATATTCGTGCTGCTGAAAAGGTACAATCGCTCAGCAGAGTCCCATCCTTGATGAATGTCGTGGCCAAAAATGCAGAAAAACAATTGTATCCGTTCCTCACGACGCACAACAAGACAAAGTGACAAAAGAAAACACAAAAACAACAAACAAAAAAAAAGCAAGGCTCTTGAGAGCAGTTGCTGACGGCTGCCTACTCAGGCACCATCTTGAACTTATTTCTGTGTGAATATACGCTGCTCATTGATTGCAGGTGTCTGGTAAGCTGATCGACAAGGAGCAAACGCTGGAGGAGGAGATCCAACTGAGAGAGAGACTTCAGTTGCAGTGCAAGCAGGCCGAGAGGACAGTGGACGATCTCCAAATGGAGCTGCAGACCACCATCCAGGCCAAAGATGACCTGGCCAAACAACTCAAGCAGGCTCATGTACTCGAATTACTTTATATTTCATAACAGAGAAATTATGTCATATTATTTATATTGCCATGTTCATTTCCAAAATGCGTGTGGGGCCTCTAATGGCCCTCGGGCCATAGTTTGGATACGCCAGCCCTACTGGGAAATTAACCGCGCAGTGAGCAGTTCAGTTTGTCTCTTTCTTTGTTATTATTAGTGGCCACATTGGGAAATTTTGCCAGTGCGCCAGAGGTTGGGTCACCGGTCCCCTGGTTGTCAGTCCGTCATTATTTCAAACCGAACTGAAACTGTCACTGTTGGTCCGTCACTTTCATTATTTTAACTGCACTTCCTTTGTGGCTAAATTATTGTTCCTCAGCGCTATTCTAGGACCTTCGGCAAATTTCACTGGTCCATCGGTGTCCGACATCGTTGATTTGAATGAGTTTTTGGCATCAGGATTTTTTTTTTTGTGCTTTCTACTTCCAGCGGTAGATCAGCCTCCATGGCGTGTTTCCGTGTATGACCTAATGATTGAAAACGAAGATGTCCACTTGAATTAATCAGCCATGTGCACCAACAGTTTGGGGTTAATGGGGTATTAATTATGCAAATCTTGTTTAGTAATCAGTTCACAAATTCCATAATCCTCAAAAATTCATTGCGTCGCTATTTCTGAACATAGCTAATCTGTACCATTTCTATATAACCTCCGTGTGTTCTGCTGATAAGGTCATGTCGGGTAGTTGTAAAAGGTTGTATGCAAGGTGCCTTATTTATTCATTTTTTCTTCCTAGGAGAAAATGATTGACCTCGAGACCGATGTGGAGGAGCTGCAAGATAGTGAGCAGCGATGGGCCGCCAAGCACAAGAGAGCCATTGAGCAGGTACGCCGACTGCACTGCACACATGGAATAACTTCACAATTTGCTCTTTTTGATTTGAGACATTTTCTTCGAGATTGATCGCATATTCGTGTTTCTTGTCAAGACCGAGCAGCTGCAGTTGAAGCTCATTCAGGAGAAAGATCAGAACGACCAACTGGAAACTGAAAAGACTATCATTGAGAGACAGGTTTGTAGATGTGTGTGCTCTGCGAAGGCAATCTGATGATTAGGGTGAGTCCCTGATCCAGAATTATGTGAATATTTATCATCAAAATGGCAATGGTAGTTACATGTTTAAACACTTATCCCAATGTTAACTTATATATATATATATATATATATATATATATATATATATATATATATATATATATATATATATATATATATATATATATATATATATATATGTGTGTGTGTGTGTGTGTGTGTGTGTGTGTGTGTGTGTGTGTGTGTGTGTGTGTGTGTGTGTGTGTGTGTGTGTATATATATATGTATAAGGCGCACCCCTAATAAATGGTGTATTTTCAAAATTTGGCATATACTGTACAGGTATAAGCCGCACTGGACTATGAGGTGCACCTTCAATGACTGAAAAAAAGTTTTCCAAATATCATATATGAATATATCTCATCTCATTTTCCGTACCGCTTATTCCTCATTAGGGTCGCGGGGGTTGCTGGAGCCTATCTCAGCTGTCTTTGGGCACGGGGCGGGGGACACCCTGAATTGGTTGCCAGCCAATCGCAGGGCACACAGACGTACAACAGTCACTCTCACACCTAGGGACAATTTGGAGTGGTCAATCAGCCTGCCATGCATGTTTTTGGAGTGTGGGAGGAAACCGGAGGACCCGGAGAAAACCCACGCGGGTCCGGGGAGAACATGCAAACTCCACACAGGGAGGCCGGACCGGGACGCGAACCAGCGACCTCTGCACTGTGAAGCCGGTGTGCTAACCACTCGACTACCGGGCCGCCTATATGAATATATATATATTCCAAATATAAGGCACACCACATTACGGTCTAATAATAATCTGAATCAGAAAAATCCCACAATGGGGAAATTTGCAAGAAATCATACATTTCATTTATAAGCACATTTATAACACGCGACAGTAGAGGCTGGGGTTACGCACGACTTCTTCTACAGCGGGGAAATGGAGTCATGGATGCTAACAGGAGTTGCGAGACCTGTTGTGGCTCAATATTACTTCACATAAGGCGTGCCTGCTTATGAGGCACAGGGTCATCTTTTGAAGAAAATCAAGGCTTTTGGGTATGCATTATACACCGGAAAATATAGTACATACATTATATATATAATTTATTCGTATTTATTTATTTTTAGTACCTTAAATCAACGGTGTCAAACTAATATTTTGCCGCGGGCTCACATTGTAGTTAAAGTTTCCTCTGTAGGGGTATTATTGTCGTTTTCAATTACAATTTTAATTTTTGGTTAGGACCTTAGAACCGACGTCTCCGGACAAGTTGTGTCCATAATTTGTAAAATGGCTTCAAATGACTTCTACTGAGCGTATTTTACAAAGATTCCACCGCATATAACTATATTTTACGTTTTAAGACTCGTGATGAATATTCTGGAAGTCTTGTTTTTGAGTTGGTGACGAGTCCGTATGTGATGTCACTGAAAGAACGCCCCCGACTGAAAAAAAGGACACATTGTAGCAGTCCTTCTATCACATCAATATATTTTGCTGTACTTGTTTGGTCTGAAAACGTCATGTTGCACCAAAAAGAGCCAGAAGAGGCCGACTAAGCTCCGACCAAATTCTTTAATCGATTGCAACATGTATGCTTTCCTCTTCAGAACTATTTGAATCATATTCATAACTGGATGTGTAACAAGAAAGCATATTCTCCGAATCTGAAGCCATTGATTTGATTCTCCAGCAATGCAAGACGTCTTGGCGTGACGTCACGAACTGGGGCCGCGACTTTGCCCCTCTCTCTTTCGCGACTTTCTGAAAATGCCCAATTTTTTTGCAGATTTTGGACACTTTAAATCATTCTGATTGGTGTTTTGCATTTGAATAAAAATATCATATTTTTGGGTATTTTAGATGCTATCAAACGTTTTTCTGATGTCAGTTAGGAAACAAAAAAGTGACGTCGGTTGTCCTTTAAGTGATCATCGTGCTAAAATAATCTCTCTGCCTGTCTTGAAGTATCGTGATCTGCGTCTGGAGATGGATGATTTGGAGAGCACCAAACCTTTGGAAGACGTCATTTCCAAAACGGAGAATCGCGTCAAAGAGCTGGAGAACGTTTTGAGAACTGAAGAGAGGTACTGTAGCTTATTTATTTTTGTTATTTTTTTTTTTAGGAATTACATTAATAGTGTGTTGTCAGTACAAATGAAGAGCACTGTAATGTGGTGCATTATGTCATACCCAGTTTGTGGTCTGAACAGGAACAAAATTGTACTTTCGAACACTATTGGGAAACTGGAGCGAAGGATCAATGAGTTGACCGATCAGATGGAGGAAGAGCACAGGATAGCTGCTGAACAGAAAGACCTGGTAATGGAACCCCCTAAAAGCACAATAACGTTCATTTAAGATTGAAAATGTTCTTGGAAAAAAAGAAAAAATGCGAACAAATAGGACCAATCAAAATATGCAGTGACCAGATACTTCATTCAATGAAAATTTATAGTAGAACAGAAGTGAATTAAAGAGCTTCCATTTAAATAAAAACAGATCTATAATAGAAAAAAAAAATCTACTTTTCACATATTTTAGCATACATCCTCAATTTCTCTCCACTTGGTCATGCAGATGGCCCAGAGAATACGTTCACTGAAGCGTCAGCTGAACGAGGCCGAGGAGGAGGCCAGCAGGAGGGATGCTCAACTCCGTCACTGTCAACGAGAACTGGCCGAGGAGAGGGAATCCAACGGGCGACTTCAAAGGCAGCTCCTCGACCAACACCTGCAAACAAAGTATGCTCTTGGCACGCGCTCATACACATAGACACACGCACAAAGTAAAAGCGTATTTGTTTGCCTTGTTTAGGCGTAAGGAGACTCTGACAATTCGCCAGACTCTTGATAACCTGCGGCAGGACCTCAGCGTTGATGATGAAGGTGACCAAGCGCCACAACCCTCAGAAGTGAAAGTAGAAAAGGTCCTGGAGCAGATCAGTAAGGTCACAGAGGTTTGAAAGTCCAACCGTCAACATGTTAGAGGTTAAGACAACGTATCAAAATTCAAACATTTGTGTGAAAATGTTCTATGGGATCAAGTTTAAATGTATTTATGAGGCCCAGTTTTATCCCACATCTGTACAAGTACATTCTTCTTTCAGATTTAAAACTGTGCAGAGAGCACAGTCAAATTTGTCTGTGTGTCATTAGCATTAGCTACTAGCTAGCTAGCTATCTGTCTGTCTCTCTGTCTGTCAGTCTCACTCTCTGTCTGTCTCTGCGTCTCTCTGTCTGTCTATCTGTCTGTCTCTCTGTCTGTCTCTCTGTCTGTCTCTCCGTCTGTCTCTGCCTGTCTCTGTCTATCTTTCTGTTTCTCTGTCTCTCTCACTATCTCTCTCTTCCTCGATCTGTCTCTCTGTCTGTCTGTCTGTCTGTCTGTCTGTCTGTCTGTCTGTCTGTATGTCTGTCTGTCTGTCTGTCTCTCTCTCTCTCTCTGTCTATCTCTCGATCTGTCTATCTCTCTATTTTAATTCTCATTAGCTCTCATACATAAGCTAAAAGTCAAAGCGACAAGGCTCAATTTTGTTCGACACTCTCAGAGAGCTAATAATGTCACAATAAGTTTATTTGTATTTGCCTTTTAGCTGTTCTGTTCCGACTGTTCTTTAGAATCATTGCATTATGCGAAAGTTTGGGCAGACTCGCCCTGTATGTGCTAAACTTGGATGTTTACGATTTATTGGGAGGGTTATTCGGCAGGGATCCAAACGTATGATCAAACGAGTACCTATACACTGAATTGTCTGATATATTTATTAATGTCCAGATTACCACACTCACAGTTGAAATGTAGTTGAAGTTGGAATAAGTACAAACTCCCAATTACGACTCTGTTTCAGAATTCACTCATTTGTAGAAAAGGCACATTTTAATTCGCTACTTGGGGATTCTTTGTCTCAAAAAATAGTTTTTTGAAACATGTGATTTAGTGGAGTTCCACTGACAATCTGAGACGATTTTTATTTTTTTTAATGTTAAAAAGAGTTCACTATATTGGTATTACTGGTTGTTATTACCTTACAGGGTTATGATATAAACACTGTAAAAGGGCGCTGGATTCACACAACTCTTACAAATTAATTTATACTGAATTAAAGTTGTATCCAGATGAATTTACCTGTTGGGCGAAACAGGTTTGTCAAGAATGAAAAATATAATCGTCATGGTGTGTATTCTGGGGAGTTGTTCTGCAGAAGAAAAAAAAAAAAAAAAAAAAAGAAAACGCTGTGCCTTAAACACCCACGTGCCTACTGTGCTTATTGATTATATTTTGTCACAACCAGACTGTAATATGAAGTTTTAAAATGGAATTAATGTGTACAAAATATAAAGGAACATGCGTTGATTCACAGAGTCTCGAGAAAATAAAACTTCTTCTATTTGGCTCTTCACCAATACTGTATATTTTTATGTTCTTTGTTACTTTAACTCAATGCCCACCTTTGGGTGAAGGGAGCAAGTGAGCTGTTTTTAAATCTCTGCAGTATATTGGAAATCGAATATTCAGATATCATCAGGTTGTATCTATTGTGTTTACATTTATTGGTGTATTTACTTTCCATGCTTTAAGGAAATCGGTCCTTTTGATGTATGGCGTTGCTGCTATATTTCATTGCTGGTCTTTCTACATTCCATAAAAGAAACTTGGACAGTTATTTGACACACAAAATATACTCCTGTTTTTTTGTCAACATTCATGCAGGTTATGCTGTTCTTGTCAGATATTTATTGCAGTTTTTCCCTATCCTCTGTCTTTGGTGAGAAGTTTCCTGAATAAATTCTTCTCCACTGTAAATGTGTTTCTGCGCATGAAAAAACACAACTGAAAGTGATCCGGACATTCAGTTTTTTGATGTTGCGGAGACGTGGGGTCAAGGGATGGAGGGCCTCCACATAAATAATAATGACCTTCCATTTTATTTCTATAATCTGTGTTTTAAATGTGTGTTTTTTTTTAAATCTAATATCATTCATGATTTCCTTGTCACACTTTCAAAATTGGACTAGGTACTGTTAAAATACAAAGAAAAGATGGGTCAATTTGGCTGCCGGCTTACTCAAAAATAACACCTTGCAACACCTCCATATTCTAGTAATGTGAATGTTCTACAATGAAGGACACTTGACAGGTGCCTTCAGTGGTTAAGGCAAACTTAAAGGACAACCGACGTCTCCGGACAAGCTGTGTACATTATTTGTAAAATGGATTCAAATGACTTCTACTGAGCGTATTTTACAAAGATTCCACCGCATGTAGCTATATTTTACGTTTTAAGACTCGCGCTGAAAATTCCGGAAGTCTTCTTTTTGAGTTGGTGATGAGTCCTCACCCTACGTCACTGAAGGAACGGCCCTAACCGAGAAAGGACATACCTTGCATCACCTGAATGCATTTTGCGGTACTTTGTTTGGTCTGAAAACTTCGTGTTGATCCGTGTTGATGGCGAAATTAGAAGGAAAACACAAATAATGCAATGGTGAATCGTTGTATGTTACACCGAGACAACTCTTTGATATTCATTGACAAAATTTCCAAGCTGAAGAATAAAACTATTTCCAACAGAGCACTGCCACCATCTTCTGCATTTTCTGTGACACTACACCTCAGTCTTGATCACTCAAAATTACCCTGAAGACCTTCTTTAATCGATTGCATACATTTATACTTTCCTCTTCAGAACTATTTGAATCATATTCATAACTGGATGTGTAACAAGAAAGCATATTCTCCGAATATGAAACCATTGTTTTGATTCTCGAGCAAGGCAAGACGTCTTGGGGTGACGTCACGAACTGGGGGCGTGACTTTCTGAAAATGCCCAATTCGCAGCTCATTTTTTTGCAGATTTTGGACACTGTCATTTTTATTGATGTTTTGCATTTGACAAAAAATATCATACTGCGTGTTTTGGGTATTTTAGATGCTATAAAACGTTTTTCTGATGTCAGTTAGGAAACAAAAAAGTGATGTCGGTTGTCCTTTAAGTTGCCATAGGAAAGCCGGTGACTAAGTTTCTTGAGTTTGCACAGACAGATCGAAAAGACTTGAAAAGTTAATTGCAGTCATCACCGTCACTGTTTCATATTAGGTATCCCCCCCCCTAAACAATACAAAAAAGTATTTAGATTTATTTTCATCTGTGTGTTTGTACTTTATCATAATGTTTGGGCTTTTGCAATGAAGCACTCCTAAATTCTGAACTATTTTCATTATGAACTATGAGTTAGTAACTATTTCGAAAACACATATAATGTGACGTTTGTTGCATCATTCTGCAGTCTCTTCCGTTATCTGAAAAAAAAAATCCCAAACCTGCGCCATTCAACTCAGTGTTGACTTGGGATTCTGTCGCGTTGTCATGCCTGAACTTCATCAGAGCAAAGTTGACCGATTTTGTGTGGGGTCCTGCAATACAATAAAAGTTTACATTGTGGTACTCTTGCAGTCACGTTTTTTTTTTTTTTTTTTACAAATTGACCCAGGCCCACCATCAGAGGTGTGAAAAGCTATTTGGCCCGCATAGTAAAATGTTTCCGAAAAATAACCATGTACTATATACAAAGGCATTTTCACTGAAAAAATGACCATGTATCGTCACTCGTTTTTTATCCGAAAAAAAAGACCCACCCCAAAAGAAAAAACATTTATAGTTTTTTACTGAAAAAAATAGGCCGAAAAAACGACCATATAAGGAAAGATGTTTTTACCCCGAAAAAAAAGACCATTTATAGTAAGGGGTTTTTAGCTGAAAAAAGACCCCCCCCAAGAAAAAAAGACGACCATGCATATCGTAGGCGTTTTTAGCCCCCCCAAAAAAGATGACCATGTAGATATAGTGAGGCTTTTTTAGCAGAAAAAAAAGACCATGAATAGTAAGGCATTTTTAGCCCCAAAAAAACGACCATGTATAGTAAGGCCTTTTTAGCCCAAAAAAATGACAATGTATAGTAAGCCGTTTTTAGCCGGAAAAATCGACCATGTATAGTAAGGCGTTTTTAGCACAAAAAAAAAACGGCCATGTATAGCAAGACATTTTTAGCCCAAAAAAAGACCATGTATAGCAAGGCGTTTTTAGCCCCAAAAAAAACGACCATGTATAGCAAGACATTTGTAGCCCAAAAAAAGACCAATATAGTAAGGCGTTTTTAGCCGAAAAAAACAACCATGTATAGTAAGGCGTTTTTAGCTAAAAAAAAAACGGCCATGTATAGCAATACATTTTTAGGCCAAAAAAAAAGACCATGTATAGTAAGGCGTTTTTAGCCGAAAAAAACGACCATGTATAGTAAGGCGTTTTTAGCACAAAAAAAACGGCCATGTA